>NC_080789.1:69280670-69583170 GCF_028018385.1 Neofelis nebulosa
TTTTAAAAATATTCAAGATTAAATTAAAATAAAAATACAACTTAGTAAAATCTGTTGCGGAATGCTGTGAAAGCAGTGCTTTGAGGGAAATCTATAGCATTGTTTGAATGCATATTATTAGAAAAAAAGATCTAAAATCAATAATCTAAGTTTCCACCTTAGGAAACTAGTAACAGAATAGCAAATTAAATTCAAAGTAAGCAGAAGAAAAAATTCAAGGAGAAATCAATGAAATTTATAAGAGGAAATCAATGAAACCAAAAGCTGATTCTTTGAAAATACCACCAAATCACCGAGTCTCTAAGACATGCTATCTAAGAAAAAAAGAGTGTGTATACAAATTACTAACATTGGAAATGAAAGAGGAAAGGTACCAAGGATCCCTACAGATCCCATGAACATTAAAAGCAATAAAGAAGGAAAATGGATAACACTATGCCCACAAATTTGAAACTCTAGACGAAACAGACCACTTCCTTGAGAAAAATAGGCTTCCAAATGTCACACAAAGTGAAACAGACTATCTGAATCTATTCAAGATTGAAATTGAATCATAATAAAAAAAAGTAACCACCCCAAACAGAAAGCACCAGGCTCAGTAGTAGTTCTCTGGTGAATTCTACCAAATATGTAAGGTTCCTCAAAAAAATTTCTTAAAAATAGAAATTCATATGATCCAGTAATCCCACTACTATTTACTCAAAGAAAATGAAAAAGCTAATTTCAAAAAATACATGCACTCTTATGTTTACTGAAGCATTATTTATAATAGCCAAGGTATGGGAGCACGTAAGTGTCCATCCACAGATGAATGGATAAACATGTGGTATATACACACAATAGAATACTACTCAATCATTAAAAAAAAAAAAAGAAAGAAAGAAAAGAATGAGATCTTGCCATTTGCAACAACATGGATGGACCTAGAGGGTATTTTGCTAAGTACAGTAAGTCAAAGAAAAGCAAATATGATTTCACTAATATGTGGAATCTATAAAACAAAAACAAAGCCTACAAACCTCTAAATTTTCTTAGTGTTTATTCATTTTTGAGAGAGAGAGAGACAGCGTGTAAGCAGGGGAGGGGCAGAGAGAGAGAGAGAGAGAGAGAGAGAGAGACACAGAATCTGAAGCAGGCTCTAGGCTCTAAGCTGTCAGCACACAGCCCAATATGGGGCTTGAATCCACAAAGCATGAGATCATGACCTGAAGTCAGAAGCTTAACCAACTGAGCCACCCAGGTGCCCCCAAAACTCTGTATTTTTAAAGAAATAATACATAGTTCTGCACCCAGTAATGTTAATATATTGTAGGAAAAGGAGGAATATGGGAAACAATTAGCTTAACCTGTTGAATTTACAGATGAGTAACTTGAGGACATCTTCAGGCATCCAAAACTGAAATGACTTTCTAGCTAAACAGTAGTGGCAGAATTAGCAAGATCATCGGACTGTTTGACTTTTCTCCATGGTACCTTTCTAAACATAGGAGACTGCTAGGCATAATTCTGTATCAAGCTTCGTTCATGCTTAGAAAACTCAGATGTTTCTAGAGGTGTCAAATTCACAGAATAAAAGACTGAAATGGTGTTTGCCAGGGGCTGGGGCAAGATGGAAATGAGGATCAATGGGCATAAAGTTTCAGTTAAGCAAGATGAATAAACTTGAGAGATACACTGTACAACATTGTACCTATAGTCAACCATAAGGTATTATACACTTAACAACTTGTTGAGAGGTCAGATCTCATGTTAAGTGTCCTTGACAAAATTAAGATAAAACTAAATAAAAATTCAGATCATGTCAGAAAACAGCTGGAGAGGAATAAGATGCCTGCTTTTTTAAGAGAGGACTTGAAAATTAAAATTATATTCTAGGTATGATTAAAGTTTTTTTAAAAACTTTTTTCTTTAGTGTTTATTTTTGAGAGGGACAGACAGAATGTGAGTGGGTTAGAGGCAGAGAGAGAGGGAGACGCAGAATCCAAAGCAGGCTCCAGGCTCTGAGCTGTCAGCACAGAGCCCGACGCGGGGCTCAAACTCATGAGCTATGAGATCATGATCTGAGCTGAAGTCAGATGCTCAACCCACTGAGCCATCCCGGCGCCCCTATGCTTAAAGTTTTATTCCCTTCATTAAGTGAAAGCAGGCAATATTTAGCTTATCATCTGAATGTGTCATTACTCCATAAAAGCAGCTATTTCTTTTTAATTATAACTTAAAAAAAATTTTTTTTTTCTACAGAGTGATGCTGAGTGGAAGGATGGACAGTTATGTGGTAAGAAAAGCATAGTAAAAAGTCAATGGTAAAAGCTAGGTGAGGGGTGCCTGGGTGGTTCTGTCAGTGTCCAACTTTGGCTCAGGTCATGATCTCATGGTTCGTGAGTTTGAGCCCCGCATCAGGGTCTGTGCTGACAGCTCAGAGCCTGGAGCCTGCTTCGGGTTTTTGCGCTTCCCTCCTTCTCTGCCCCTCCCCCACTTTTTGCTCTTTCTCTCTCAAAAACAAATAAACATTTTTAAAAAAAGGCTAGGTGACTGGTATATAGGTGTTCATTGCAAAATTATGCCAAGTTTACCTTATGTGTGAAAAATTTCACATTAAATGTCAGAAAAAAAAAAAAATCAACCATCATTGAGATAACCCAAGAACTTGGTGCCTTCATTAAAATAACACTGGACTAAGGAGTTGGGCATTTTTTCATGTTTTTTAGATATTTTGATATTGACTTTTACGTAGTTTCCATACTGTACACACCCCCCAAAATGGCTAAAATTAAAAATTATAATACCAAATGTTGAAAAGTATGTGGAGCAACTGTGACTCTCCTACAATGCTGGAGGGAGCATAAATTGATAAAATCTCTTTCGAATTGTTTGGCATTATGTATTCAAGTTGTAATATCCTCTGAATCACCAATCATTCTTAAAAGTTCAATAGAAATATATACATATATGGCCAAAAACATGTACAGAATGTTCATAGTGGCACTATTTTTTTTTTTAATGTTTTTATTTATTTTTGAGACAGAGAGAGGCCGAGCATGAGCAGGGGAGGGACAGAGAGAGAGGGCGACACAGAATCCGAAGCAGGCTCCAGGCTCCGAGCTGTCAGCACAGAGCCCGACATGGGGCTCGAACCCACAAACTGTGAGATCATGACCTGAGCCGAAGTCAGACACTTAACCAACTGAGCCACCCAGGCACCCCGATAGTGGCACTATTTTTAATAGCCCCAAACTGAAAACAACCAATAAGCCTACCAAAAGTAGAATGGAAAAAACAAATTTGAGTATACTCGTGGAACAGAATCATATACTGCAAGAATATGAACAATGTACTGCTATATGTAACATGAATTTCACACACAAAAAAGATGAGTAAAGAAGATAACACAAAAGAATATATCCCGTATGATTCTACTTATAGAAAGTTAAAACCAGGTAAAATTCTATGGTTAACATCAGGATAGTGATCCCACCAAGGAAAATGGGATAAAGGCAGTAGGGACTCAAAGGGGCTCTGCAATACTGGTCCTCCTCTTTTTTTGTTTTTGTTTTTTAATGTTCATTCATTTATTTGGGGTGGGGGGGGGGGAAGGGGCAGAGAGAGAGAGAGAGAGAGAGAGAGAGAGAGAGAATCTTAAGCAGACTCTGCACTCAGCGCAAAGCCCCAGTGCAGCACTTAGTCTCATGAACTGAGATCATGACCTGAACTGAAATCAAGAGTCAGTAGCTTAACCAACTGAGCCACCCAGGCATCCCTCCTCTATTTCTGAACTTGGATGTTTGGTTATATGGGTGGTTCACTCTGTGATGGTTCATGGAGCTTTACACACTTCTGCTTTTCATATTTTAGGTATGATTTATTTAAAAAATTGATTAAACAAATTTTTTTACGTTTATTTATTCTGAGTGAGCGAGCATGTGTATGCATGCAAGCTAGTGAGGGAAAGCCAAGAAGGGAGAGAATCTCAAGCAGATTCTGCACTGACAGCATGGCTCGAACTCACGAACCATGAGATCATGACCTGAACTGAAATCAAGAGTTGGATGCTTAAACTAAATATGCAGACCAACCAGGTGGTCCTAAACAAATTTTTAAATGAATTATGAAATTTCTACAATTTTTTCTAGAAAAGAAATAAAGTCCTATAAAACTTTTAAAGTAACTTAAATAATTTGAAAAGATATATGCACCCCTGTTTATTGCAGCATTATTTGCAATAGCCAAGATACAGAAGCAACCCAATTGTCCATCCATTGATGAATGGCTAACAAAGATGTGGTGTAAGTACATGCACACACACACACACACACACACACACACACACACTGGAATATTAGTCATAAAAAGAACGAAATCTTGCCACCTGCAACAATATGGGTGGACCTACAGGGTATTATGCTAAGTGAAAAAAGTCAGAGAAAGACAAATACCATATGATTTCACTCATGTAGAATTTAAGAAACAAAACAAATGAACAAACAGAAAAGAGACAAAAAACAGACCCTTAAATACAGACAACAAATTGGTGGTTGCTAGTGGGGAGGTAGGTGAGGGGATGAGTGAAATAGTTAAAGGGATGAAAAGTACACTTATACTGATGACCACTGAGTAATGTACAGAATTGTTGAGTCATTGTATCATACACCTGAAACTAACACTTACATTATACTTCAATAATAAAAAACTTACAAAGTGGGATCAAATCGTTTTCCTCCTATATTGATGAATATTTTGATAAAGAAAAAAACTTTCAAAAACTTCACCAATTACAGTATTTTTTCAAATTGATAGTTTAAAAATAGTATTTAAAAATTTATTTTTAAAATAGTATTATTTAAAAAATATTTTACTTTGTTTTTAAAGTTTATTTATTTTTGAGAGAGACAGTGTGAGTGGGGAAGGGGGAGATAGAGAGAGAGAGAGGTACAGAGGATCTGAAGCGGGCTCCATGCCGAGAGCAGACAGCCTGAGGCAGGACTCAAACCCACAAATTGCGAGATCATGACCTGAACTGAAGTCAGATGCTTAACTGACTGAGCCAAATAGGCGCCCCAAAAGTATTCTTTATTATTATGTCACACGGATAAAACTTAGAAAGATTAATTTTAAATCACCAGGATGACTTTAAGGTAACTTCTTTTTTCTTCTTTCTTTCCCTTCTTTCTTTTCTTTCTTTCATCAAATTATTTATTTATTTATTTTTGTAAGTAGTATCTACATCCAACATAGGGGCTCGAACCCACAACCTCAAGATCAAGAATCACATGCTCCACCAACTGAGCCAGCCAGGTGCCTTGTAACAATTTCATTTTTGATATAAATTAATATCTTGTACTTTTTGGGGTTTTAAAGAAATAAGCACTCACTAGATAAACAAAATATGCCCATTTTGTTGTATAAAATGGTATTCTTTCAATTTCAAATTTCAAGGTTTTTATTTTGTTATGTTTTACAAAGGATAAACATTGTGTCACTTTAATATACTTAATAGATAAGAAAAAATAATATGTAAGTAGCATTAGTCAACAAAATTTAAGACACTCAGCAGTTTGACAGAGTTTTTTCTTCTGTCCTTCCCAAAACGGTACCAAAATGATTTAAAGAAAATTTTCTGAAGAAATAAACCAGAAAAGCTTAGGACTACCGGAGGGTGAGGGATCAACTGAACAAAAATGAGGTCCTCTTGGTTCCCCTCTCCCATTCTGTTTCCAGAACACAGGATTTCACATTGACCCTCCTCCAAACTGCCCACCTCCAAAGGCAAGAAAATCAGAGATTCTTCTCTGGAGAAACAAAATCTCCCTTTAGAGACTGATATTTGAAGAGCTTCTAATAAACAAATTGGATCATTAGGGATCACCAAAAATGGCAATCACCAGTGACAAGTGGAGATCACATACTCAGAGCTTCTGATTAGCATGTTGATATTTTATTCTTAATTTAAAACATGAAGCCTGAATGCTCATTTGAGGAATTTACTTTTTTTGAGAGAGAAGAGAGAAAGAGAGAGAGAGAGAGAGAGAGAGAGAGAGAGCACAGGGAAGAGGGGAAGAGGGAGAGAAAGAATCCCAAGCAGGCTCCACACTCAGTTCAGAGCCCAACGCAGGGCTTGGTCCCAGGACCTGAGCCTGAGCCGAAAGCAAGAGTTGGGTGCTCAACAGACTGAACCACTATTGTGTCCTTTATTTGAAGAATTTGGAGGAAACAGAAAAAAATTTAACAATCCTAGCATTGATATCCTCAGAGAGATGAGAAAGCATTGTATTCAACATATGAACAGGGTGTTATAAAACAGCAACACTGGCATTCAGAGCTCTTAGAAATTAAAGCAGGATAGGCTAAGTAAGAATTCAAGAGTTGATGACAAAGTCAAGGAAATTCCCAGGAAATACATTAAACAGACAAAAATGAAAGCTAAGAGAGAAAAGAAAACTAGAGGATTAATCTGTGAGGGTCTAGCATCCAAAAAACTTAAGTTTAGAAATGGGGAATAGGGTCAATGGTTGGCAGGGAATTATAAAAAGAGACATTCAAGAAAAATTCCCATCTTGAAGGACATGAATCTCCTGATTGAAAGGATTCATTGAAATGAAATGCCCACTTCAATGATCACAACAACAAAACACCTACACTAAGACACAACATCATAGAATTTCAGAATATCAGAAATTAAGGGGAAAAAAAGATCTTGAACACTTCTAGGGGAGAAAATAGATCACAAACACAGGAATGGGAACCAGAAAGTTACAGACTTCTTAACAGCAAAGCTGAATGCTAGAAGACATTAGACAATGCCCTCACAGACTTTAAGAAAAAAAAAAAAAAATGGGGCGCTTGGGTAGCTCAGTCAGTTGAGCATCCGATTTCAGTTCAGGTCATGATCTCACAGCTTGGAGTTTGAGCCCCACATAGGGCTCTGTGCTGACAGCTCGGAGCCTGGAACCTGCTTCAAATTCTGTGTCTCTCTCTCTCTTTCTCTCTGCCCCTAACCCACTCAAATTCTGTCTCTGTCTCTCTCAAAAATAAATGAACTTAAAAAAAAATGACTTTTCAATCTGGAATTCTAAATCTAGCCAAACTGTCATGAGTAAGAATAGGCTAAAGACATTCTCAGACCTGTGGAGTTTAATATTGGAGGATATGCTTTAGCACGATGAGGGAGTAAGTCAAGTAAAGGAAATAATTTGAATACAAGAGAAAGGGATTCAATATTGAAGGAATTCCTGAGAATGGCTATGTACTAGGCTTAGAAAGCAAGCTGTCTAGACTGCAGGGGAAAAAATGTAAAGGTGAGAGAGGTTTAACAACTGTGTTTGGGCATCTGGATAGCTTATATATGGGCTTGAGAAATAATTGTAATATATAGAGAAATCACCATTAGGTCCATAAAAAGCTAAACAAAAAGCAAGACAATCATTAACCCCAGAAATACAAAGAAAGAAAGAAAACTTTAATAAGAGTAGCACTTGGATGAGCATCAAACAATCTGACAATATCTGATTTAAGATTTAACCGAAAACTGTGATGTAACAATGTTATGAGCAAAGGAAAAGCAGGGGAAAGAGAGGTTTTAAGAGTATTCAATTCTTTAGAAAGAATATCAACAGTTAATGTGTAAAACGGGTAAACTATGAAATAGTAACATAAGAATATTATTTAGAAATATGGAGGCAAGTACCAGAAAAATTAGTTCGAACTGTTGAAAGCTCCCTGTTGAAGGTCGGTAGGAGGAGATAAGTAGAGGACTACTATATTCCATTATAAGCTTTATATTACCATTTAATTTTTTAAATTAATCTTTATAGCTTTATTGATATAATTCATATACCATACAAATCACCCAGTTAAGTGTACGATTCGGTGGTTTTTTTAGAATATTCACAGAATTGTCTACCATCACCATGGTTTTAGAATATTTTCATCCTTCCAAAAAGAAACCTAATACCCATTAGCAGTCACTCCCCATTTCCCACCAAATTCCTCTGTAGTTGTTTCAATTCCCTACTTTCTTTTGTGTATATACCCAGAAGTGGAATTGCTGGATCAAATAGCAATCCTATATTTAATTTTTAGAAGAACCAAAATACTGTTTTCCACAGTGGCTGTACCATTTTATATTTCTATCAGCAATGCACAGGGGTTCCAATTTCTCCACATCTATGTCAACACTTGTTTTCTTTTTCTTTTTTTTTTTTTTTAGAGAGACAGAGAGAGCGAGAGATAGCACAGCTCAGGAGAGGGGAAGAGGGAAAGCGAGAGAATCTTAAGCAGGCTCCATACTTAGTATGGAGTCCAACACGGGGCTTGATCCCATGATCCCAGGATCATGACCTGAGCTGAAATCAAGAGTCAGACACTCAACCTACTGAGTCCCTAAATAATAACCATCCTAATAACTGTGAAGTGGCTCTCACTGTGGTTTTGATTTGTGCTTTTCTAACAATCAATAATGTTGAGCATCTTTCCATGTGCTTACTGGCCATTTGTTTATCTTCTCTGGTGAAATGTCTATTCAAGTCCTTTGACCATTTTTATTTTGTTATTTTATTGTATTTCATTTTTCGCTAAGTTTATTTTCAGAGAGAGAGGGAGGGAGAAAGGGTGCACATGAGTGGGGGAAGGGTGGGGGGGGGCAGAGAAAGAGAATCCCAAGTAGGGATTCTATGTGGGACTTGAACTAACAAACCCTGAGATTATGACCTGAGCTGAAATCAACAGTTGGATGCTTAACTGACTGAGCCACCCAGGTGCCCCTGCCCATTTTTAAAATCAGATTGTTTTATGTTGTGGAGTTTTAGGAGTTTCTTATATATTCTAGATTTTAACCGTTTTATCATATATGTAATTTGCAATTATTTTCTGCCATTCTGTTATTCTGTTAATAATGTCCACTGGTGCATAAGTTTCTAATTTTGATAAAGTTCAATTTATTTTTCATTTTGTTGCCTACACCTCTGGTGTCATACCCAACAAATTACTGCCAAATCCAATGTCATGAAGTTTCCTCAGATGTTTTAAGAGTTTTACAGTTTTAGCTCTTATTTCTAGATCTTTGATCCATTTTGAGTTAATTTCTATATGTGGTGTTAGGTAAGGGTTCAACTTTGTTCTTTTGCATGTGAATATCCAGTTTTCCCAGCTCCATCTGTCTTTTTCTCCTTGAATGGAGAACTGGCACCCTAATACAAATCATTTGACCATATATGCCAGGACTTATGTCTGGGCTCTATTCTTCCACTGATTGATTATTATGTCTCTCTTTATGCCAGTAATACATTGTTTGGATTACTGTAGCTTTGTTGTAAATTCTGAAATCAGACACTGTGGGTCCTCCAACTTTGTTCTGTTTCAAGATAGCTGTGACTATTCAGGGTTCCATGAGATCACCTACAAAGGTTAGAATGGATTTTCCTATTTCTGTAAAAAAATATCATTGGGATTTTGATAGGGATTTTACTGAACGTGCGGATCGCTGTGGGTAGTACGGACATCTTAACTATATTAAGTCTTCCAATCCATGAACACAGAATATCTTTCTATTTATGTCTGCTTTGATTTCTTTCAGCAATGTTTTCTAGTTTTCAGTGCACAAGTCTTCCACCTCCTTGGTTAACATGATTCCTAAGTATTTTATTTGACTGATATATTGTAAATGGAATTATTCTCTTTTTTCACTTCATTATTAGCATATAGAAAAGTACCATTTGATTATTAAATAAGACCCACATATTCTATTGATAAAGGTATATGAATCAAAAGGAAGAGATATATATTGCAATACTCCAGAGCTCAAAATTAATCAGAATGGAGATAAACTGCATTTAAACATTTTACATTATTCCAACTAGATTCTGCACTTCAAATTTAAAAACGTTGACATTTCATACTGTTCAGTATACTGTACAAGACTGAAGGTAAATTTCCACATATCTTCCTATCAACCTGCAATTTTCTTATTGCAGAGTTGGTTTTAGTCTAAAAAAAAATCATACCCTGTTACTTATTCCACCAAAGATGGGAAATCTCAACAGAGAATAATCTTTTGCAGCTGATTTCCTATACTCTCTTTTTCACATATATAGGTTGCCAGATTCTGTAAGTATTCTTGCTAAGCCAAAATCTACATCTGGAGATGTCTGAGTGAGGTTCTGCAGTTCAACCTGGACTGGGAGGGTGAACGGTAAGAATTTAATGGATTGTTTTAATTCTTTTGGTTCTGCTATTCTAAGATCATAGTAACTGAAGATGTCAGAAGATGTTTGGAAAGTTCAGAGTTATATAGAAAATGACACTATCAACAACAAAACAAAAACAGCAAAATGAAAACTTTGGCTCAATAATTATATTAGATCTAGCCAAAGTGGCTCTGCTATAAGCCTAAGAATGTGCAATTTGAATGAGGTAAAATGCTAAGTTGTAAAATTTACTTTTATTTATTTTAAAGTTTATTTATTTGAAGAGAGTGGGGAAGGGACAGAGAGAGAAAGAGAGGGAGAGAGAGAGAGAGGGAGCAAGGCAGAGAGAGAAAGAGAGGGAGGAAGGGAAAGAGAGACAGAGGGAGGGAGGGAGAGAGAATCCCAAGGAGACTCCGTGTTGTCGGTGCAGAGCCTGACATGGGGCTCAAACCCATGAACCGTGAGATCATGACCTGAGCTGAAATCAAGAGTCAATGCTTAACCGACTGGACCACCCAGGCACCCCATATAATTTACTTTTAGAATTCGAATTATCTACACAAATTCTAGATCTCTAGAACTCCAGAAAAGAATGAATTTGTGAGACTTCTTTCCTTCCATGTGTCTATCAATCAAATACTTATCGAATTGCTATTACATTCCAAACACTACGGTAGGCACGGAGGACACAGAAATGAAAAATCAATATTCAATCCCTGCTTTCAAAGATCTCACCATCTAGGGTGGTAAAACACAATGTGTGAGGTGGACGTGAGGGATGTCAGAGGTGGGCTAGTGAGGAAGATGTCAGGAAGGGAAGAGGTAACCCCTGAGTTGAATCTTAAGGACGAATAGAAATTAGAAATTATCTACACATGTTAAGTACTGTGCCAGGTGTTCAGGCCACAAAGATTAATCAGAGAATGTCTACACATAGGTCAGTAGATGAAAAAGCCATACAAAAACTATTTACAACACAAGATTAAATATTACGAGACAGACAGGTTAAAAGAACAGAGAAGAACAAACGCTATGGGGCAGGGGAACATGGCACAGGAGGCAGCACACAAAAGCTGCTACCTGAACTGAATCATGAAGGGTTTCCAGATAATCAACAGACCACCACAGGGTAAGTATTGGAACAAAAGGTACCAAAGTGCAACGTGAAAGCGTCTAGCATGATTAGGAATCTGCACATGGCTTAGTTAGGCTGGAACTGAAATACAGGCTATGGACTACAGAGGGAGAGGGAAATACAGTAAGAAAAGGAGAAGAAACCATGTCACAAATGAAGAAGATGCTGGTGTTCTTATATGGTTACTACCTTTCATATTTCTTTTTTTGTGAAAAACTGCTCATTTTTCTTTTTGAATGTTAAGAATTCTTCTCATTCATCTGTGAGAACACTGTATACACTAAAACATAGTAACTCTGGCATTGCAAACACTGTTTTTTAAACTTTAGTTTTAAGTGTTTTCATCTTTAATTTACTGAAGTTTGATATACTCAAATTCATTGCTTTTTCTTTTGTAATTGATACCACTGTTTTTATGTTGGGAAAATCCAGTTGGATGGTTACTGCAAGAAATATAAAAGGACCAAAGCAAGGTCAAAATGCAGGGAGTGGGGAGAACTAAGGTAGATTCAGGATATATTTAGGAGATAGGACTAATAGTATTTAAGAGGAGAGAAACTCAGAGAAAAAGTCCCTAACTAGAAGTCAGGATGCCTCAGAGGACAACTTCTCAAGAAAAGAGCCTGAGTCAGTTGAAAACACAGAAGGAATTCTAGAAAATTACAGACAAGCTTCAAGGGAGACAAAGTCCAAAAGTAACCAACAGAACATTCCACATTTGCTCTCTTAGAATTATTGATTCTAGTTTCTTTCTTTTTTTTTTTCTTTTTCTTTTCTTTTTTTTTTTTTTAACGTTTATTTATTTTTGAGACAGAGAGAGACAGAGCATGAACGGGGGAGGGGCAGAGAGAGAGGGAGACACAGAATCGGAAACAGGCTCCAGGCTCCGAGCTGTCAGCACAGAGCCCGACGCGGGGCTCGAACTCACGGACCGCGAGATCGTGACCTGGCTGAAGTCGGACGCTTAACAGACTGAGCCACCCAGGCGCCCCTGATTCTAGTTTCTACAGATCTATAAAATCCTGAGTTTCCTCTTGCTTAAGTTCATAAGAAAGTAAGTTTTAAACTTTGATGGCTTCATTAAAATGCCAATTACCGAACTAAATTCCATTCTAATTCCACTGGATTCAAATGACACACATTCACTTTCCAACTGATCCTAAGGTTTCCCTTTAGTAAATCTACTTTTTGCTCTAAATTCTATGGCCAGAAAGATTAACTTAATAAAACAAATTAAAAGAACACCTTCTAGTTGTTTCAACGTCTACTTTTTTGGCTTTTATGTATCTATTTTTAAAGTTTATTTATTTATTTTGAGAGAGAGAGAGAGAGAGAGAGAGAGAGACAGAGAGAGACAGAGAGAGATAGCGTGAGTGGGGGAGGGGCAGAGAGAGGGAGAGACAGAGAATCCCAAGTAGACTCCATACTGCCAGTGCAGAGCCAGATGTGGGGCTTGAACCCACAAACCCCAAGATCATGACCCAAGCTGAAATCAAGGGTTGGATGCTCGACTGACTGAGCCACCCAGGTGCGCCTACATTTTTGGCTTTCGAAATCATGTTGGTCTGATGTTGGCATAAGCTTTTGGACATATTCACAAAATTGATGAGAAAAACAGTGAATAAAACACAGTTATCTAGTTTTATTAACTCACATGTAGAAGTAAAATAATCTAAATTCACTTTGGCTGTAGAAAACAGATTACTCACCTGCGACCACATTCTGAATATTTACCAATATTTTTTAATATTAAGGCAGCTGTTAGTCGGATGTGTTTAGTTATTGGTCCCTCTTTTTCATCCTTAAAAAGAAAGGAAAAGAAAAGAATAAAGATCTAAATCATACAGTGCTCACACCTTTACAGATAAGGCTTTCAAGGTTTGCTTACTGTAAAATCTCGAAAGACAAGGTTTCTTGATCCTCTCCTAAGGGCCATAAGGGCAGCACTGGGATGATTCACAATGGCCTTTTGTGCTCTAGGAGTTGAGCTTGTGCCCCCTACAGCAGGCTGCCTACATTGAGGAGAGAGACAGAGATTGTTAACATGATGCTGCAGACAGACTGACAAGGATGACCAACCTGCCAACCCCTCAGGTGGTTACTTTGAAACCAGGTATCAGATAAACACACGCTCCAATGGCCCAGCGTTAACTTTGTTTACTTTGTGTCAGCGGAGGCAAAGGGGCTCTTAGTATCAGGGTGAGGTTTCCAGTCTTTTATTTTCCAATCTATCAATTTTAAAGCTAACAACAGATGTTTTAGTGTAGTCCATCTTTAAAGTTACTGTGCTGGTAAACAAGCAATCAAAATCAATACAACACAGTATCAGAGCTATGGAGTTCAGATTTTGAATGTAATTTGAAGATTTTAACGGAAAAGAAAATAGTCTACAATTTGAGTTGCGAGTTATTTTTGCTAAACAGTACCTAAGAGTACAATAATATCACCTAAGAATGTGTTGGTACAGGTATAGGTCATCCAGGAAAAGAGAACCTTATGGTAGTAAGGAATTACGCTAAACACCACGTTTTCACACTAGTACTTTGTTTCATCATTATCTGATTATTTCAATCAATCCTTTCGATTTATTTCTACTGTCCTTTATGAAAGATAGAGAATGGAGGGACTGCAGAGATAGGTTTTATATAAAAGATTCAAATTATGCTAGATTTCCTTGGCCAAGCAGAAAAATTGCATCACTATCTGTTGCATTCTTGTGAGGCAATGGTGGAAAGAACAATGGACTCTCACATGAGGAAACCCTGTCTATTTCTGACCCTGTAACTACATGTATGACTTTGAAAATTTCAGTTTGCCCCTCTGTGCTTCAGGTTTCATTCACATCTGTAGTATGGGTCTATTTCTGGCACTTCTACTTTTTTTTAAATTAATTAATTTTTTGAGAGAGAGAGAGGGCCAGTGAGAGAGAGCAGGGGAAGGGCAGAGAGAGAGAGGGAGAGAGAATCCCAAGCAGGCTCCGCACTGTCAGTGCAGAGCCTGAAGTGGGGCTCAATATCACGAACTGCAAAATCATGACCTGAGCTGAAATCAAGAGTCGGGTACTTAACCAACTGAGCCATCCAGATGCCCCTTATCTTCACATTTTTGAAAGTTAAACATATGATTTAGGTTACAGAATCTATAACTAAAGGACTCAGTTAGAAACAGAATAGGAGATAAATACTATGTAAATTTAATAAGGATCTTACGGGAATCTATAACCAACTAGAACTTGACCACATGCATTACAAGTATGTGTTCATGAAATAACAGGTAAATGAATAACCATATAGTAAGTGTGATATGTATACTCTTACAATCTTCACATGACACCCTGGTCTTTCCTGAGAGAAGAAGTTGTAAGAAGAAATCTCTTTGCCATTATCAAATACATATTCAACTATTTTCTCAAAGGACAAAGAACCATACATACATTTCCAGTTTACAAAGCATTTCTCAACTATCACCTATCACTACTTCTCATGACTTGTCTACAAATTCGAATCAAAACATTAGTTACAAATTATTAACAGAGCATGCAGTCTAGCCAATATGAAAAGTGATGTTTAGAGAATTTAAGCAATTGGGACAGGGCCCAGGACTGGGTCACGGCAGAGCTCCACCTAGAACCTAGGTTTCTGGTCTCCTAATGCATAAGGTTGTCTTTCATTGTTACTCTGTTTTGCCTAGTTTTCCTGCTTTTTCCTTTTGCATGTACAAGAGGAAGTAAACTCATGGTCCTTACTTGGTAGAAGATTTTTGACTTCCTGCTTGTCCTGGTTCATCTTGTTTTAATCCTGCAAGCAGGGCATCTTTTGAACAGTGCTTATCCTTTTTGAGAAAGAGGAAGTAAAAGGATACGCATCAAGATCTTTAATAAACCAGAGGAGTTACTGACCAAATAGTATTAGGAAGAAAGTATACCTGTAAGTGGGTAATAAAAGAAAACCTCTGTCGCTGAAAAGGCTCACAACCTTCCCAAAGACATTGCCCTGGATACACATCTTTTCCTCCATGTTCAGTTGCTGCATGGTAGAAAACCTGTGAGGGTGTCTGAAACCACCTACAAAAAATAAAATTGGTAGAAATTTTCTGACATTTGGATACATCTTTTGTAAATTAGAAAACCTGCTCTACTAATACAAAAGCCCAAGATCAATATACAGCAATACTAAACAAAATAGTATAGGCAAATCTCACATTCAGTTCATTTCAAAGAGTATTTTTAAACGATTTTGAAAATTTTGCTGTTTACATTTCTAAATCAAATCATTCAACTATACTGAAGACTTTTGGTAATTTGTTTTAAGTTTAATAGGCCTCATTTGCAAATCCCTACCTTCAATGAAAGTCAGCTAAGAATCTCTTTAAAGAAAGTATCACTTTAAAAACAAAACAGAGAAATAATTTTACAAACAAATGCCATACTCTGTTATACCTTTAGAAAATGTTTCAGCATTTACTAGATTTCATATTACATATAATAAACTCCAGCATATTAGTTCTAACAATGTAAATGCTACAAATTTTGTTAAGTCTGGCTTTTTAGTTGAATTCACATTTTGTTTGTCCATCTCTCACTTCTCCAACATTATACTCACTCACATATCTGGGGGCTTAACAATACAAATGTCTGAGCGGGTAAGTGGCCAAGGACACAAACCTGAAGAAAGTCAGATACTATTTTCCTTTACTAATTAGAATACATGGCAATGAAAAGAGAATACTGGAATCCAGACAGCAAAGAATACATAAAAGCCTTCTATTGCTAATTAGTAACTCAAATATCTGCATAATGAATATCTTTAAAGTTTATGGCAGAGCTCTCTTAAGACTTGATTTTTTACGCATGTCATAAAAGTATGTCTATATATAAACTAGTTTTTAATGTGCAGTATTTATACAATATTTCAAATTAGTAATCCTTCAGGAGATGACAGACATTTTAAAATAAATAAGTTTGAATTAAGAGTAATTAAATATTGAATTATAAAAGACAATGTCAAAAATCATATCATTCATATTCATTTATATGAATATGTTCCAAAAGTTTATTGTGAAGCTGTAATGGCTTAGAAAAATTAATATTGTTAAAATGTCCATACTACCCAAAGCAATCTACAAATTGAATGCAATCCTATCAAAATTCCAATGACATTTCCTGCAGAAATAGAACAATCTTAAAATTTATATGGAAACACAAAAGATTCAGAATAGCTAAAGAATCTTGAGAAAGAACAACACAACTGGAGGCATCACACTCTCTGACTTAAAACTATATTATAAAGCTACAGTAATGAAAACAGTATGGTATTGGCATAAAAACAGACACACAGATCAATGGAACAAAATAAAGAGACCAGAAGTAAACCCATACATATATGGCTGATTAATTTATGACAAAGGAGCCAAGGATATACAATGGGGGAAAGGACTGTCTCTTCAATAAATGGTTTTCGGAAAACTGGACAGCCACATGCAAAAGAATGAAACTGAACCACTATCTTACACCACACACAAAAATTAACTCAAAATGGATCAAAGACTTGAATGTAAGACCTGAAACTATAAAACTCCTAGGAGAAAACACAGGTGGTAAGCTCTTTGGTATCAGTCTTGGCAATGATTTTTTTGGATTTGATACTGACAGCAAAGGCAACAAAAAGCAAAACTTAGTAAGTGGGACTACATCAAACTAAAAGCTTCTGCACAACAAAGGAAAGGCAACTTATTTAATGGGAGAAAGTATGTGCAAATCATATATCTAATAGGGGATTAATATCTAAAATATATGAAGAACTCATGCAACTCAACAGTGAAAAATAACCCAATTAAAAACTGGTATAGGATCTTGGGGCACCTGGGCGGCTCAGTTGGCTGAGTGTCTGACTCCTGATTTCAGCTCAGGTCAATGATCCCAGGGTCATGGATTGAGCCCTGGGTCGGGCTCTGTGCTGAGCTTGGAGCCTACTTAAGATTCATTCTCTCTCTCCCTCTGCTCTTTCCCTGCTTGGCGGGTGCGCTCTCTCTCTCTCTCTCTCTCTCTCTCTCAAATAATAATTTAAAAAAACTGTTAGAGGATCTGAATAAATATTTTTCCAGAGAAGATAAATGGATGGCCAACAGGTACACAAAAGGGGCTCAACACCACTGTTACAGAAGTGCAAATCAAAACCACAATGAAATTTCACCTCACAGGCCTGTCAGAATGTCTAGTATAAGAAAAAAAAAAAAAAAAAAAAAAAAACATTGACAAGTGTTGGTGATGGTGCAGAGAAAAGGGAATGTTCATGCACTGTTGGTAGGAATGCAAAATGGTGCAGCCATTATGGAAAACAGTATGAAGGTTCCTCAACAAATTAAAAATATAATGACCATATGATCCAGTAGTCCTACTTCTGGGTATTTATCTGAAGAAAATGAAAACGCTAATTAGAAAAGATATACACATCCCTATATTCATTGCAGTATTATTTATAAAAGCCAAGACATGGAAGCAACCTAAGTGTCCACTGACAGATGAATGGATAAAAAAGGTGGTGGTGTACATATATGCAATGAAATATTACTCAGCCATGAAAAAGAACAAAATCTTGCCATCTGCGACAACATGGATGGACCTAGAGGGTATTAGATAAAGTGAAATAAGTCAGAGACAGCCAAATACTGTATGATCTCACTTATACATGGTATCTTAAAAAAACCCAACTAAGCTCACAGACAAGGAGAACAGACTGGTGGTTGTCAGGGGTGGGGGGTGATGGGTGGGCAAAATGGGTGAAGGGAACAAAAGATACAAACTTCTAGTTATAAAATTAGTCATGGGATATAACAAAAAAGAAGAGCTTATTGTGAAACTAAAGCTAATAAGTACATTTTCACTTTTGGAAGTTCTTTTAATTTTTAGTACTCACAATATGACTGGAGATCTAATGATTGTCACCAGGAGGCATTTCTTATTGTGTTTTTAAGATTTTGCCTAAATACTATAAATTATTAACGGAAAAGTAAAGGTGTTTGTGCAAGCGCATGTGCACATACACATACACCCAAATCCAAATGTACTGTTACTAGTCACTAGTCAAAATGATACCTGTATTGAAACTATTCTGTAGTACATTAAATTTTTACAATACACAAAATTGATGAATTTACCAGTCACCAGCAAAAGGGATAAAGTTAGTGCTTCTTGAAACCAACTTAAATTACTAACTATATAAAACTGTGTATATATACAGTTTTAAGATTACAGGGAGTTTCAAGTGTTCATCACTTTCCCTGCCCAGCACAGAGTCTATTATTTCCCTCTTATCTACTACCTTTCCCCTCAGTCTATTTTCTATTTATGCGACTACTCCAGTCATACAAACCACTCACTGATAATGGTACAAGGTGAAGTTCTAGTATAACTATGAATGGAGTTGGCTGCAGTGATCATGTAAGGGCGGGAAGGAGTTAAGGTTTCCAAATACGTTCGTAAATGGAATATCTGGATTTCTAAAGCTTAAATGTAACTTCAAGGTAAAACAGATACTGAATTTTCCGAACCTTATGGATTTTTCTGGAATGGGGTAGGGGAGAAAATAAAGGTGGATGCCACTACTGCTTACTAGCGTGTCTAGAACAATCTTCCTTACTACTACCTTTCCATCAATAACCTACCCTTGCCACCCAAAATAAAAAAACATGTTCATTTAAAGAAGCCAGAGAAATCGAAGAGTATCCAAACAAAAATAAAAATTCCCTGTGACTTAATTACACCTATATGGTGTATTTATATGAATTCAAAGAATGTCTTTGACTAAGACACTTTACTATTATCTGACACGTGCAATGTGAATGGCACTCCCCTCCCCCTGGTCCCCTGACGTGCACAACCACGTGGAAGCACTGGGCAAGCAACATTTCTGAAACGCATTCTACTTACTGGTAATCTTCCTTTCAGGGTGGTTATGAGGCTTAAATCTGATGATCCACGTAAAGTCATTTGGCAAATATTAGGCCAACAATAAGTGAGAGCTATTATCATGATCACTAGAAGTAGTCACAGCAGTCAGTGATGGCACTAGTGACTCTTGTCTTTTCACCTTGCCCATATGACTCACCTCCTACCCTGAGACCTTGTCCACAACTATTCCAAAACTGCCAAGCCTTGCCCCATAAAGTTTAGTCCACCTCCAAGTTAATGCTCCCAACTAGTAAGTGATTGTCATCATTACTTGCGACTCACTTTAATGATTTCTGCTCCTGAAAACATTCCCCACAGAAACTGCTCCAAACCTTTCATCTTTTGTTAAACACAACTTCAACCTGATTATTTCAGAGTTTGTCTTACCCTGCATACTGTGAGTCTGTGAATTCAGGGATATTACCTTATTGTTATATGTCTGAAAAAAAGGGCAAATTACTGAAATAATTTAAGTTTATTCTAGGAGACTGCCTTAACTTCTCTATATTAAATTTTCTGTCATTACTCCCACTTCCCCCTTCCCTTGGATCTTGGCCAGAAGTAGCGACTATTTCCAAGGTTAATTCCTTCACCTATATATTGGAATCTGTTATATTCCTTCATAAACTACCTCCTCTTTTGCATCTTCTATCTTTTCCTTTCTACTGAACCCTACACCTTTCTAAAAAAAGTTTATTTATTTTGAGAGAGAGCGCACGCACGTGAGTGGGGAAGGGGCAGAGAGAGACAGCTTAGTGTGGAGCCCCATGCAGGGCTCTATCTCACAACTGGAAGATCACGACCTGAGCCACTATCAAGAGTCGGACGCTTAACCAACTAGGCCATCCAGGTGCCCCATTAACCCTATACTTAAGTGTAACAATATATATGCTATTCCAACTAAAACAACAGAAACATTTTCCCTTTGACCTCATTACTTTCACAAAAGATAGGAACTCAATTTACAGTATCTGGCAAAGCAATGCTCAATTTAATTAATATTTAACACATTTATTACTGTAACTACATCTGACAATTTTTTTCCCCCGTCACTGGCCATTTTTCAAAGATACATATTATTTTCAATTACATCATCAATACAATATATAATGGCTAGTTCCCTGCTTTACATAAATAACTGCAGTTGAAGCTCAGGATTCATTTTTATTCCTTCATTTAAACCCCCTTCACCAAATTCCTTTTTCTTTTAGCTGTTTGTTTCAACTGAACAAATTTTGCATAAGGCACTTAGTAGGTCCAAGTTTCCTGATTCCAGCTACCCTAAACAGCAGCTTCAGGCTAAAACACTTGCAGTCAGGCTCTGTGCTGGCAGCTCAGAGCCTGGAACCTGCTTCAGATTCTGTCTGCCTCTCTCTCTCTCAAAAATAAATAAATCATTAAAAAAAAAAAAAAGGCTAAAACACTTTTCACCTGAAAATAAAGCCAACCATTACTTTATTGGTGTTATTTATACAATGATTATTACTATCACATTTCCTAGCATTAATCAACTTCTTAGGCATCATAAACACATAAGTAAATGAAATAAATAAAGCACATTTTTTCTACTACCTTAAAGATTTTATTATTTAAAAGCCTACAATCTTTTCAGGTTATATATATTAATTATACATAATACACATGATTTTAATAATTTACCATATTTAAAAGAACAATTTAGAAACAAACAACAGAGCTAAGATTGTTTCCTTTGTTTTTAAAACATAAATAAAAGGGCTGAAAATAGCACTTTAGTTCAGATATTTTCATTTAAAGTTTTCTTAGTTGCTCAAGTTCTTGGCAGGCTGTTTTTAATGACCAAAAAGGATTCCATGTCCCTCTTAATAGCCCTCTGGCTGGAAAAACATTTAACTTGACTTGAAACATATGGGATATGTATATTTTTAATAGGAAAATTCTAGTTTAAAAGTAAGATGTGCATTTAAATGTTAATAAATGCACATAAATGATAGTACTATACATCAAAAAATCTACACTGCAAGAACAGTTTTTAAAAAAGTTATATTGTTAATTATAAAACAATTAACTTTTACTTCAACCTTTGACATCAGTTATACACAGATAATACTCTATGGCCAAAGAAATACCAAAGGTATACATTATTTTATATTCAAATGAGACTTGGTAACAAGCTGCTAAAATTTGGGGAAAAAAACCCAAACCAACAATGATGCTTGGGAGACTTACCAATTTTATTATATATCCAGTTGTAAAAGTTCAAAATGGAAAAACAAAAAAAGACAACTAACTTTATTATTAAAAGAATTTAATTTATTGCCTTAATAGAGGACTAAAAATTACAAGTGCAAACTGGACAGCCCCAAGCCAGCATGGGTGTTCTTGGAAAATTTCTAAATGCCTGGTCGCTACAGCACCCTCCACCTCTGCCACAGCCAGTCCAGATTCAAAGCCACAGGTGAGAACAACTGACTGATTGGCCTAAATGCCAAAGGTAATGCAGAAGAAAGCAAGTATTTGGCCTTTTCCTTTCTTCCTCCCTCCCTCCCTCCCTCCCTCCCTTCCTTTCTTTCTTTTCTTTTTTCTTTTTTTGGCTTTTGTAGAGAGAGAGAGGTCCTGCCTTCTAGTAGGACTCAAATTATGGGAAATATCTCAAACATAGGAAGGAAGTTCAGATGGGAGATAACCAAAAGCAATTGTCTTTGTCCCTATCTCCTTTCCTTCTAATAATAATAATATGGACAATATTACAATATAAATATTATTAGCGGTATTAATAATAATAGAGGAAAGGACTTGTTTTTGCTCTTTGATCCTCTAGCACCAGCTCCTACTAACCTACTGGTCTGTGAAGCAGTCACATATTTTACATAGAAAAGCACAAAATACACTCTCAGGGACCTTGTTTAAATAAGGTCTTTCACTAAAATTTCAAGTAGCATGTGAAAATAGTATGGAAGTGGATATGCACAATTTAGGCATTTCAATAAATATGTTACATTTAATCAACCAAACATAAGCTTGGAGATAAAATAAAAAAATAAAAATGAAATAAAATAAAAATATAAACATAAAAATAATGAAAATGAATAAAAATAAAAATACGTGTGTATTTGCATGTTTTTAACAAGACAAATAAAGCATACAAATGAATTTGACAATGGATATTCCCCTGGACTCCTTGAAAGATATGACAGTTT
This sequence comes from Neofelis nebulosa, assembly GCF_028018385.1. Taxonomy (NCBI): domain Eukaryota; kingdom Metazoa; phylum Chordata; class Mammalia; order Carnivora; family Felidae; genus Neofelis; species Neofelis nebulosa. Next base: position 69,303,111 of record NC_080789.1, read on the forward strand.
ATCACTTCACACTGTTCTTGACAAAGCTACCTAGAGCATAAAGTACCTCCCTACTGAAATTGTTTGCTCATTACTTACTCTGTATTAGCTCTATTCAAAAACATTGCCTTATTTGATTTCTATGACTCTTTGATAAAGGTAAAATTACCCCCACTTTACTGTAGAGACAGTAAGAAAATCAGTAGTTGCATGAGGCAGGGGCAGGGAGGGGAGGCAGTAAAGAGAGGTGAGCAGATTAAACAAACAAAGCATTTTCAGGGTGGTGACTATTCTATATAATACTGTAAAGATGAATGTGTGATATTATGCACTGTCAAAATCCACACAACTGTATAGCACAAAGAGTGAATTCTAATATAAAAACTATGGATTTTAGCTAATGATAATGCATAAATATTACTCATCAATCATAACATATATAAGATGTTAACACTAGGGGAAACTGTGCAGGGAAGAGGGAATACATGGGGACTCTGCACTACCTGCTTAACTTTTCTATAAACCTAAAACTGCAGTTTATTATTAGCTAAAATCCATCGGTTACGTTAAGATTCAGTCTTTGCGCTATACAGTTGTGTGGACTTTCACAATGCATTATGCCACATATTCATCATTACAGTATTATACAGAATAATTTCACCACCCTGACATAAAGTTAGATTCATACTTTATGCATGAAACTAAGTTACAGATGGATCAAAAAGTTAAAAAAAAATTAGGGGCACCTGGGTGGCTCAGTTGGTTGAACATCCGACTTCGGCTCAGGTCATGATCTCACAGTTTGTGGGTTCGAGCCCCGCATCAGGCTCTGTGCTGACCGCTTGCTCAGAGCCTGGAGCCTACTTCAGATTCTGTGTCTCCTTCTCTCTCTGCCCCTCCCCCACTCATGCTTTGTCTCACTATGTTTCTCAAAAATAAATAAATGTAAAAAAAAAAAAAAAAATTAAAAAAAAGTTAAAAAAAAAAGTAAAGTACTGGAAGGGAACAAAATATGGATTATGTGACCTAAGAGTTGAGAAGATGCATCTAAGCATGAAATAAAAACCATTAGTCTTTCTAGTCTGTCCACTAAAAAGTCGAGAACAATGAAAGCAATGGATACTTCCTGGAGCCTAGACTAAATACCATTTCCCATTAAAAGACACCGGACCTCCTTGGAGAAATCTGATTCCATGTGTGGTAGGAAATGTATAAGATAAGCCTGGAACATGACATCTAAAAGAAAGCAAGGAAACCAGCAAAGACTTATATTAAGATCACAACCAAAGGAACTGGGAACCAGCTTGAAAAGCCCTTTACTGGCCAAAGATGGGACAATTTGAACATCAAGAAATAGTAAATGCAAAAGGGGTACCTGAGTGGCTCAGTCGGTTAAGTATCTGACTCTTGATTTGGGCTCAGGTCACGATCTCATAGTTTATGAGATCAAGCCCTGCATGGGGTTCCATGCTAACAGTGCAGAGCCTGCTTGGGATTCTCTCTCTTCCCTTCTCTCTCTGCCCCTCCCCTGCTCACTCTCCTCCCCTCATCTCTCTTTCTGTGAAAATAAACAAATAAACACTAAAAAAAAAAAATATATATATATATATATATATATATATAGTAACTGAAATGGACTAAAAACACTTCAAATGTTTTTAAATCATAAGTTCATTTATAAGAATACTAAAAACAAAAAACAAAATCCAAACCTCATGGTACACTTTTCAGGAGTGTAGGTAAACAACACAGTATTTTGAAAATTGGTAAATAAGACATAAGTAACGTATCTAGATTTTTGTCTAGGTACTTACTATTCCTCAGAGAAATCAAAGAATTGATAAGAAGGGACTCGTACATTTTACAACTCTTAATGAAATAATGGATCTAGATAATGATCCTCAATGGCTGTTTACATCACAAAACAAGACAACAAGATATTACATATCTCCTGATAAAAGTACAAAATGCTCTCCATAAAACTCACACCAAAATCTCATCAAATATCTGGACCTAACTACCAACTACAGAGTCAGAAGTAACACGTTAGCTAAACAACACCAGTAAAATCCAGATTGTGACATTCTTAAAGGACAAAAAACTTGTGTTTATCAACAAAAACTTACAAGGAAAAAAATTAACAGAGATGAAGGGGTAAGATATAGATTAAAAGATACTTCAAAGACTTCACTAAAAACAATGTTTACATCTTAGTTTCTCATTCAAATTTAAGAAAACACAAGTGGAGAAATGCAAACACAGACTGGATATTTGAAGAACTCATAATATCGAAGGGATTAATGTTATTTTTCTGCAGGAGTGTAGATTATTTATAAAAAGTAGGATCCTCATTTTTTAGGAGATAAATTCAGATTAAAAAAGCAATTATTGAAATGTGGTGTTGAAGAGTGGCTGATAAAAAGAGTCTATATTATATGAAGTAAAGAAGAATTAGAAATACAAAATGACCATGTAAAATATGGTTGTACCACAGAACTACAAACAGGTTAAATGTATACCTAAAGCCATTTTTAATTCCATGAAAGAAAAAGAACACATGATCAGTGATTTCAAATTTATATATGGAGCGCTTCACAATAATGTATCAGTGAAAGAAAAAATTTTAAGTAAAATCTGATGGAAACAAAGATTCTTTGTTAAACTTTTGGTATGTTATAAAAGAAATTAGAATACAGACACTTAGTGAACAATGGCAATGACACGTATTTTTGCACTTGGTATTAAAACTAAATCTGAGAGGAGGAGTTAAGACGGTGCAATAATAAGGGGACTCTGGGCTTGTCTCTTCCCTCGAACACAGCTAGATCAACATCAAATCATTTTGAAAAATTAGGAAATTGATCTGAAGATTAAGAGAACAGTCTGCATAATTTGAGGGAGAGAACGTGGCAGGTACAGAGCACAGAGAGGTGAAATGGTGAAGAGACGTGGTACAGCAGAAGGGAGGAAGCCCTTTTTGCAGGGAGGAGAAACAGGGGAGAGAGCAGTGCACTGGGTTTGCACAAGAAAAGCACTGCCCCTGAAAGCAGCTACAAAGAATGAAAAGAAGTGCAGGGGACTGCACAAGAAAACTGTTTCACAAAACCACACTGCCAGTTTTTATGAACAGCGAGGTACATAGTCTGAAGCTTCAGAGGTCAGCACCTGGCAGTGCTCTGGTGAGGAAAAGCAGCAGAGCCCCAGCAGGGGGCGGGCAGCACAGTCTGAGGATCCCCCGGGTCGCATGTGGAGAAGTTGTTCCCCTGCTTGGGGTGCACTTGGTAGAGGTGATACAGCACTCTACCTCCACAGGGGCCACAGACCTGCCCTGTTCACCAGTATAGGAAGAAAGACACTGGTTGAGGGCAGCAAAACCTGGCGCCAGCATTGTGTTGGGATTTATCATAAACTCTGAGCTGCTGCTGCTGCTGCTGCTGCTGCTGCTGCTGCGTGGTCAGGTGAATGTTTTCTGGGGCACCCAGATAGCAGCCACAAAGTGGTTGAGACCCTCCCACAGATCACAGTGGGTCCCAGCTGTAGGGGTCTCTGAAGTGTGGGGTTCTGAAACACAGCAGCTCTTGAGATAAAACCCAGGAGGGTGGTGCCACCTGGCAGGCCACCTTCAGCTCTGACAGACTGAAGGTGGGGAGCTGAGAGGAGCTGGGGAAAATGGAGGAGCGATTGATCACACATCTGTGAGGGCTTGAACTTCCCACTGGAGGGGCTAGAGAATTGGGTGAAGCCATTTTTACCATTAGCCCATCAGAAACGATTGAACTCAGGGAGCTAAACAGCACCACCAAGTGGCAAAGAGAGCTGTACAAACACGAAGTCCCACCCACTGTGCCCTCCAGGCACATTTCCACTAGGGCAAGTTCACTTGAGAATGAGAGCAGAAAGCCTTCCCTGTGAAGACCAGCACAAATCCCTTCTGTACTCTTAAGTCTACTGATCAGACTGCTGCAAGTTTCAGCTTTAGGGAAAACTGGATCCAGCTTCATTTGGGTTTTTTTGTTTGTTTTTGCCCTTGGATACAGAAAGAGCAAAGTTTTTATTTTTTTTTAACTTTTAATTTTTTTATCTTTTTCTCTCCTTTTTTCTTTCTTTGATCAAGTTCCCATTAACAAGCAGACCAAAACACACATAGGATCTAGCTTCCTTTATTTGATTTTTTAAAAAACTTTTAATTTTAATTTTATTATTATTTTTGTTTTCGTCCAAAATGACACGATGGAGGAATTCACCCCCAAAGAAAGAACAGGAAGAAATGATGGCCAAATCAATACAGATGTAAGTAAGATGTTTGAACTATGTTGTTAAAACAACAATTATACGGATTCTAGCTGGGCTTGAAAAAAAGCATAGAAAACACTAGAGAATCCCTTACTGCAGACATAAAAGAGCTAAAATCTACTCAGGCCAAATTTTAAATTGCTACAACCAAGATGCAAACCTGAATGGATGCCACAACTGTGAGGATGGACAAAGCAGAGGAACAAATCAGTGATATAAATATAGATAAAATTATGGAAAATAATTAAGCTGAAAAGAAGAGCAAAACACAGGTAATGAATCATAAAGGCTGACTTACAGAACTCAGTGGCTTCTGTTTTTTTTTTTTTTAAATGTTTTTCAACGTTTTTTATTTATTTTTGGGACAGAGAGAGACAGAGCATGAGCGGGGGAGGGGCAGAGAGAGAGGGAGACACAGAATCGGAAACAGGCTCCAGGCTCCGAGCCATCAGCCCAGAGCCTGACGCCGGGCTCGAACTCACGGACCGCGAGATCGTGACCTGGCTGAAGTCGGACACTTAACCGACTGCGCCACCCAGGCGCCCCAGAACTCAGTGGCTTCTGAAAACAGAATTAACATTCATAACATAGGAGTCCCAGAAGGGGAAGAGAGGGAAAAAGGGGCAAAAGGTTTAGTCAAACAAATTATAGCTCTGAAAACTTCCTGAATCTGGGGAAGGACACAGACATCAAAATCCAAGAAGTACAGAGAACTCCCTTTAAATTAACCAAAAGCCAGCCATCACCAAGGCATATCACAGTCAAACTCACAAATTATATGAACAAGGAAAGAAACCTGAGAGCAGCAAGGGATAAAAAAAAAATTCCTTAAACCTACAACAGATGACAGATCACATTTGCAGCAGATATGTCCACAGAAACTTGGCAGGCCAGAAAGGACTGGCAGGATATATTCAATATGCTGAATGGGAAAAATATGCAGCTAAGAATACTCTATACAGCAAAGCTGTCATTCAGAATAGAAGGAGAGATAAAGACCTTCCCAGACAAACAAAAACTAAAGGAGTTCGTGACCACTAAACCAACACTGCAAGAAATATTAAGGGGGACTCTGAGTTGGTGGGGGTGGGGAAGACCAAAAGTGACAAAGACTAGAAAGGATCAGAGAACATCACCAGAAACACCAACTCTACAGGTAACACAATGGCACTGACCTCTTGTCTTTCAATAATCACTCTGAATGTAAATGGACTAAATACTCCAATCAAAAAACATAGAGTATCAGAATGGATAAAAAAAAAACAACCAAGATTTGTCTATATGCTGTCTACATAAGACTCATTTTAGACATAAAGATATCTGCAGATTAAAAATAAGGGGATGGAGAACTACTTATCATGGTAATGGATGCCAAAAGAAAGCCAGAATAGTCACGCTTCTATCAGACAAACTAGATTTTATTTATTAAAAAAAAATTTTTTTTTAACATTTATTCATTTTTAAGAGTGAGAGAGACAGAGCATGAGCGGGGGAGGGCCAGAGAGAGAGGGAGACATAGAATCAGAAGCAGGCTCCAGGCTGCAAGCTATCAGCACAGGGCCCGATGCAGGGCTTGAACTCACGGACTGTGAGATCATGACCCGAGCCAAAGTCGGACGCTCAACCGACTGAGCCACCCAGGCGCCCCTATTTTTAAATTTTTTAATGATTATTTTTGAGAGAGTGAGAGACAAACTGTGAGCAGGGGAGGGACAGAGAGAGGGGGAGACAGAGAATCCAAAGCAGTCTCCAGGTTCTGAGCCTGATTCAGGGCTAGAACCCACAAACCAGGAGATCATGACCTGAGCTGAAGTTAGATGCTTAACTGACTGAGCCACCCAGGCACCCTGGGACAAACTACATTTTAAAACAAAGACTGTACCAAGAGATGAAGAGGGGGATTATATCATAATTAAGGAATCTAACCACCAAGAAGATCTAACAACTGTAAATATTTATGCCCCCAACATGGCAGCACCCCAATATATAAATCAATTAATAACAAACATAAAGAAACTCACTGACAATTATACAGTAATAGTAGGGGACTTTAACACCCCATTTACAACAATGCACAAATCACCTAAGCAGAAAATCAACAAGGAAACAATGGCTCTGAATGACACAGTGGATGGCACGGACTTAACAGAACTTTCCATCCTAAAGCAGCAGAATACACATTCTTCTCAAGTGCACATGGAACATTCTCCAAAACAGATCACACACTGGGTCACCAATCAGCCCTCAAGAAGTACAAAAAGACTGAGATCATATCATACATATTTTCAGACCACAGTGCTATGAAGGTTGAAGTCAATCCCAAGAAAACATTTGGAAAGACCACAAATACTTGGGGGTTAAAGAACATCTTACTAAAAGAATGAATGGTTAACCAGGAAATTAACGAGGAAATAAAAAAGTACATAGAAGCAAATGAAAATGAAAACATGACAGTCCAAAACCTTTGGGATATAGCAAAGGCAGTCTCAAAAGGGAAGTATATTGCAATACGGGTCCATCTCAAGAAGCAAGAAAGGTCTCATATACACACCCTAACCTTATACCTAAAGGAGCTAGAAAAGCAAATAAAGCTTAATGCCAGCAGAAGAAGGGAAATAATAAAGACTAAAGCAGAAATAAACAATACAGAAACAAACAAACAAAAAAAAAAACCCAGTAAAACAGATCAAGGAAACTAAGAGCTGGTTCTTTGAAAGAATAAAATTGGTAAGTCCCAAGCCAGACTTATCAAAAAGAAAAGACAAAGTACCCAAATAAATAAAATCATGAATGAAGGGAAGAGATCACAACCACCACAACTGAAATACAAATAATTATAAGAAATATTATGAAAAATTATATGTCAACAAACTGGGAAACCTGGAAGAAATGGATAAATTCCTAGAAACATACTAACTACCAAAACTGAAACAGGAAAAAACAGAAAATTTGAACAGACCAATAACCAGCAAAGAAATTGAAACAGTAATCAAAAACTCTCCCAACAAACAAAAGTCCAGGGCCAGATGGTTTCACAGGGGTATTCTACCAGACATTTATAAAGAAGAGTTAAAATCTATTCTTCTAAAACTGTTCCAAAAAATAGAAACAGAAAGGAAAACTTCCAAATTCATTCTATGAGGCCAGCACTACCTTGATTCCAGAACCAGACAAAGACCCCAGTAAAAAGGAGAATTACAGGCCAATATCCCTGATGAACATGGATGCAAAATCTCAACAAGATACTAGCACATTGAATCCAACAGTACATTAAAAGAATTATTCACCATGATCAAGTGGGGTTTATTCCTGGGATGCAGGGCTGGTTCAATATCCATAAATCTATCAGTGTGATACACCACGTTAATTAAAGAAAGGATAAGAACCATATGATTCTCTCAATAGATGCAGAAAAACCATGTGACAAAATACAGCATCGATTCTTGATAAAAATCCTCAACAAAGTAGGGATAGAAGGAATATACCTCAACATCATAAAAGCCATGTATGAAAGATCCACAGCTAGAGCCTATCATTCTCAATGGGGAAAAACAGAGCTTTTCCCCTAAGGTGAGGAACATGACAGTGATGTCCATTCTCGCCACTGTTGTTCAACATAGTAGTAGAAGTCCTAGCTTCAGCAATCAAACAACAAAAAGAAATAAAAGGCATCCATATTGGCAAGGAAGAAGTCAAACTTTCACTATTTGCAGACGACATGATACTCTTTGTAGAAAACCCAAAAGACTCCACCAAAAAAATTACTAGAACCAATACATGAATTCAGCAAAGTCACAGGATATCAAATCCACATACAGAAATCTGTTGCATTTCTATACACCAATAATGAAGCAGCAGAAAGAGAAATCAAGGAATCGATCGCATTTACAACTGCACCAGAAACCATAAGATACCTAGGAATAAACTTAACCAAAGAGGTAAAAGATCTGTACTCTGAAACCTAGAGAACACTTATGAAAGAAGCTGGGTAAGACACAAAATGGAAAAATATTCCATGATCATGGAAAGGAAGAACAAATATTGTTAAAATGTGGATGCTACCCAAAAAAATCTACATATTCAATACAATCCCTATCAAAATAACACCAGCATTTTTCACAAAGCTAGAACAAACAATTCTAAAATTTGTATGGAACCAGAAAGACCCCAAACAGCCAAAGCAACCTTGAAAAAGAAAAGCAGAAGTGGAGGCATCACGATTTCTGGATTTCAAGCTATATTATAAAGCTGTAGTCATTAAGACAGCATGGTAATGGTACAAAAACAGACAAACAGATCAATGGAGCAGAAAAGAAAATCCAGAAATGGACCCACAACTATACAGTCAACTAATCTTTGACAAAGCAGGAAAGAATATCCAGTGGAAAAAAATACAGTCTCTTCAATGAATGGTTTTGGGAAAATTGGACAGCAACATGTAGAAGAATAAAACTGGACTTTTTTTTTTATTAAAAAAAATTTTTTTTTAATGTTTATTTATTTTTGAGACAGAGAGAGACAGAGCATGAACAGGGGGAGGGTCAGAGAGAGAGGGAGACACAGAATCTGAAACAGGCTCCAGGCTCTGAGCTGTCAGCACAGAGCCCGACGTGGGGCTCGAACTCACGGATCGTGAGATCATGACCTGGGCCGAAGTTGGACGCTTAACCGACTGAGCCACCCACGTGCCCCAAACTGGAACACTTTCTTACACCGTATATAAAAATAAATTCAAATGGGTGAAAGACCTAAATGTGAGACAGGAAACCATCAAAATCCTACAGGGGAACATAGGCAGCAATCTCTTTGACCCTGGCCGTAGCAACTTCTTACTGAGCACATTGCCAGAAGGAAAGGAAACAAAAGCAAAAATAAACTACTGGGACTTCTTCAAAATGAAAAGCTTCTGTACAGCAAAGGAAATAATCAACAAAACTAAAAGGCAGACCATGGAATGGGAAAAGATATTTGCAAATGACATATCAGATAAAGGGTTAGTATCCAAAATCTATATAAAACTTACCAACTCAACACCCAAAAAACAAATAATCCAGTGAAGAAATGGACAGAAGACATGAATAGACACTTTTTCAAAGAAGACATCTAGATGACCAACAGACACATGAAAAGATACTCAACATCACTCATCATCAGGATGATACAAATCAAAACCACAATGAGGTATCACCTCACACCTGTCAGAGTGGCTAAAATAAAGAACACAAAAAACAACAGAAATTGGCAGAGGCACAGAAAGGGGAAACCTCTTGCACTGTGGGGAGAATGAAAACTGGCGCAGCCACTCTGAAGAATAGCATGGAGGTTCCTCAAAAAATTAAAAATAGGGGCACTTGGGTGGCTCAGTCGGTTAATTGTCCAACTTTGGCTCAGATCATGATCTCATGGTTTGTGAGCTTGAGCCCTGCATCAGGCTCTCCGCTGTCAGCACAAGCCTGCTTCAGATCCTCTGTCCCTCTCTCTCTCTGGCCCTCCTCTGCTATCTCTCTCTCTCTCTCTCTCTCTCATAAATAAATAAACATTAAAAAAGTTTAAAAAAAACAGAACTACCAAATGATCCAGCAACTGTACTACTAGGTATTTATCCAAAGGTTACAAAAATACAGATTCAAAGCGGTACACACACCTCAATGTTTACAGCAATATTATCAACAATAGTCAAACTATGGAGAGAGCTCAAATGTCCATTGACTGATGAATGGCTAAAGAAGACGTAGTATACACATACAATGAAATATTACTCAGCCATCAAAAAGAATGAAATCTTGCTATTTGCAATGATGTGGGTGGAACTAGAATGTATTATATACAAAGCGAAATAAGGCAAATCCCATATGATTTCACTCATACATAGATTTTAAGAAACAAAACAGATGAACATATGGGAAGGGGGAAAAAGAAGAGGAGAGACAGAAAAAAACCACAAGAGACTCTTAACAGAGAATAAACTGAGGGTTGATGGAGGGATGTGGGTGGGAGATAGGCTAGATGGGTGATGGGTACTAAGGAGAGCACCTGTTATGATGAGCCCTGGGTGTTGTATATAAGTGATCAATCACTGAATTCTACTCTGGAAACCAATACTACACTGTATGTTAACTAGAATTTATATAAAAAATTGGAAAAACAAAAAAGGAAGAAAACTAAAGAAAAGATTTAAAAAAAACAACAAAAACCCTAAATCTGAATAATAAATGTCATTACTGTCTTCATGCCCTAATGCCTTTGCTATCCTAAGCTTCTCATAGGTCCCTGGGCATACAAACTCCTACACATTCTTCAAGACCCAATTCAAAAGTAATGTCTGTAGTGAAACTTTCGTTAACCATCCCAGCATTACATGAACTGTTTGCTATGCAGCCAGTAACACTATGATACCATCTTTTTACAGCTCTTTACATCTTTATACCGTAAATTTGTTTTTTGGATGTGCTTCTTTAAAGGCTGAAAATAATCTTTTTTATTTCTAACTCCTAGCACATACACTCTCCTACAGGGTACTCAATAAATATTTGCAGAATCAAATGGAATCAGGATTGCAGCATCTAAAAATGGCTTTAACAAATGACTAGCTCTAAGAAGCCTTGTTGAGTCTTATTCAAAAAAGACTTCCAAAGAGGAGGCACATATCAAATTTTGTAACACTGATCCTGCTAGCAGATGGGAAATTGTGCTATGCATTTAGGTTCATTAACCTTTTCGGCACTTTTTCTTCTTGAAATACTATAAGCGCTTCATCAGAACAGCTATTCTCAAACTTTTTAGTCAACAAACAGGATTAGCTGACTACCTACTCTACCAGCTACCATTTGCCTGTTAAGACAAAAACGAAACCTAAAAAAAAGTAAAGAATACAACTGACAGTGGTGAAGAAAGTTTCAAATTAACTTACTACATAAAACAAGATGGTCAACTTAAATTAATCAAAGAAATAATCAGAGACAAACTAAAGCACTGACTTTTAAGCAACATTTTGACAAACAGATTTTACACTATAATCTAGTACACACATGCCTATATTAAATACAATAATTACCTTTACCGACATGATGGAATCTGATACATCTAATTTTCTTTTCATTGGAAAAACAATCAATCAATCAAAAACCTACCAGTAGAGACCTGCCAAAATGATTTCATGACACTACTACTGGGTTGAGATTTAAAGTTTGATAAACACTGTCCAAAGAAATTGTGTATGCTATTAATAATCCATACGCTACAGCAATAGCTATAATCCCATATCAAATACGTATATGAAGTTTACAGCAAAGTACAATGTCTGTAGTGTATCATAAAAATTATGAATAGCAAATATAATTTTAAAAATAATGTGGTAATTTCTATCAGTAGTTAGAAAAAGTGAAATGGAATCTTTGATATCTAAAACATGAAAAAAATATTATGTCTATTAAGACAAGTGCCTTAGTCCTAGACCTCTAAAAAAGTGACAAAGCAAAGGGTCTTAGCTGAGCACTGTTAAAAGAATGATTTTATTTTAATCATTATTCTTAAGTATTTCTTCAAGTGGAAGAAAGCCCTGTCTTGAGTTCAGTTCTACTCATTGTTGATCTTAGTTATTAAATTGTGAGATATGGTTTTAAAAATAATTCTCATTGAGTGTCCAACCCAAACTCAAATTTAAGACAAGTCACTCTTCCTAACCAATTATTACCTTTAAGTTGCTATAATAAAGAAATTCTACAGCCACCATCACCTTTAAGTCACGTTAAAGAAACCTCTTTTCATAGCCAAATAAGAAATCAACGCTTAGCTGATTTTGTTTTTTAAAAACTAGTATCAAAACACATTCCCCAATAGCCTACCATTAGGCAATGATGCTCTACCTATAATTTATATAAATTTCTTAGTTTAGGTGCTACCACATCTCCATAAACATCCCTCTTAACAGAAAATATTTTTGCTAAAACACTTCAGCGGCTTCAAAAGAAAATTTTCATGAAATGAAATGACAGAAATATAAATATAAAAGCATTCCAGAACAAAGAGCATTTATGTATATCAAATAAAATTGCCATTTACTTTTTACAAGACTGCCACAGACACATGAAGTTGTGTCCAGGTTTTCTCACTGGATCCCCTTGTTGACTAGATGCACTGAATGGAGAAGGCTGAGAAGTGCTGGGCTGGTTCTGCACCTGCGCAGCTGGTGAAGGCGTCATAGGAGTGTTCTGTGAAAAACACAACCGCACGGTTTGTGAGATGACACTGAGAAATATTCACATTTTATACCACAGGTTTAAAATGAGGACTATAATGATGAGTGTATGATTATATTGATAGTTATAACTTCTAAAATAAAATTTACATTTGTAGTTTTCATAATTATTTTTTTTTTAATTCTTTAAAAAGATAACTATGCTTATGAAAATAATTAGGAAGTAAGATTCTTTTATTTCCTATGAACCACAAAGGCAAGATCATATTGTTGTTGTTACAGGATATACATTATTTTGAATTAAGAATTTTATATTAATAAAATTAGGCAGAAACACAATTATAAATTAAAATAAATAAAGCTACTATAAATGCACCCATTTGATTTACTTACGTACATTCTTTACAAGAACAAATCAATTGCAAACTATTATTTTTTGGCATACATTTCCATTTAGATTTTTTAATCAATACAACAAAAAGCAAACAACACATAGCAAAAAGAAAAGAAAATTTCTGATGTTAAAAATGAAGTAACCATAAGTAGAATGTTGTAAATATTATTTTATAGTTAGCTGTTTTAACAACTTTAGTCTTTTATGTTGTCCAGAAAGAGCTTTTGATGGACAATACAAGTAAAAAGATTCTAATTATAGACATAAGTCTTTAAATATAAGCTATGTTTTCTTCTTCTATACCACATCCCTTTCTCTATACAAGATACATAGGTAAATAATTACAATATATCTTAAAACAATTTGCGGCAATATGTTTTCTTTGAACCTTAATTCAGATTTATTAATCCTCACAAAGGAAAAAATAATATTGAATTTCTCATATAGAAATGGCAGCACACCATTTCAAAGCATTGTTTGAAGGCAATAAATTTAAACTTTGGGAAGATATTAAGTACACTATTCACTTATATGGTGATATTAGAAATACTTGGGCAAAACGAAGTTAAAAATAGCTGAAAACGTCAGATTAAGATTCATAATAATTAGAAAAACAGATGAAACACATAAAAAGCTACAGCATAAAAAAAAAGGGAGACTGAAATGCTGAAAAAAAACCATGTCTCTTAGAAATGTGAAGTCAGGGCACCTGTGTGGCTCAGTTGGTTAAGCATCCGACTCCTTTTTTTTTTTTTTTTTTTTAATGTTTATTTTATTTATGTTGAGAGAGAGAGAGAGAAATAGAGTGCAAGCAAGGGAGGTGCAGAGAGAGAGGGAGAGAGAGATGATCCCAAGCAGACTGTGAGCCATCAGCACAGAGCCCATTGCGGGGCTCGAACTCATGAATGGTGAGATCATGACCTGAGCTGAAACCAAGAGTCTGAAACTTAACCAACTGAGTCATCCATGTGACCCAACATCTGAGTCTTGATTATGGCTTAGGTCATGATCTCACAATTTGTGGGTTTAAGATCCATGTCTGGCTCTGCACTGACAACATGTAGCCTGCTTGGGATTCTCTCCTTCCCCCTCTCTGCTGCTCCCCTGCTCATGCTCTCTTTCTCTCTCTCTCAAAATAAATACTTAAAAAAAAAAAAAATGTGGCATCATGGGGTGCCTGGGTGGCTCAGTTGGTTAAGTGTTCAACTCTTCAGTCAGCTCAGGTCATGATCTCACGGTTCACTGGTTTGAGCCCCAGGCTGGTCTCTGCACTGACAGCATAGGGTCTCTTGGGATTCTCTCTCTCTGCCCCTCCCCCGCTTTGGTGCATAGGAGCACAGGTGCACACGCATGCACTCACTCTCTCTCTCTCTCTCTCTCTCTCTCTCTCTCTCTTTCTGCCTCTCTCCCACTAGCTCTTTCTCTTTCAAAAATAAATAAACTTAAAAAAGGTCTTGGGGCACCTAGCTGGCTCAGTTGGTTGAGCAAGTGACTCTTGAGCTCAGGGTTGTGAGTTCAAGTCCCATGTTGGATGTAGAGATTACTTGAAAAAAATAAAATCTTGGGGCACCCGGGTGGCTAAGTCGGTTAAGTGTCTGACTCTTGATTTCAGCTCAGGTCTTGGCCTCATGGTTTGTGGGACTGAGCCCTGTGTTGGGCTCCATACTGCAAAGCCTGTTTAGGATTCTCTCTCTCTGCCCTTTTCCCCACTTGTGCTCTCTCTCAAAATAAATAAACTTAAAAACAATTTTAAAAAAAGAAAGAAATGTGAAGTTAGGAACTTTGGAGTTCCAAGCTCTAAGGAAAAAAAAAAATCTACCTTTGGGATATAATTAAAGTTGTTTCTATAGTTGGGTCCCACCATTAAGATTTTATAATACGGTTAGGGAGAAAACATACATGCATATACATGCATGAAAAACAGGTGTCATGGATAGGATGTGAACTTTCTAGTCTGACAGATCCATATTCAAACTTTAAATTTGCCTTTTGAACTAGTTATGTGACCCTGGGCAACCTATTTAACCTCTCTGATCCAAACTGTTAAGTAATGAAATCCAACTTTAGGAATGGTGGGAAGACTAGAGAAATGACAGATGAAGTGCCTAACTCTAGAGTCTCAATAAACGGCAACAGTTACTATTATTATTATACTAGAAGTCCAAATAGAGAAATCCAAAAGGGAAGTCGTATTTTGGAGGAAAGATGATGAGTTTGCTTTGGGAACAACTACAAAAGTTAATCCTGGAAACATGGATCTGACAATCATTCACCTGTGAATTCTATTTTTTTAAATCACTTAAAAAAAAATGTTTATTTATTTATTTTGAGGGAGAGAGCACAAGCACAAGCAGGGGCAGAGAAAGAGGGAGATAGAGAATCCCAGGCAGATTCCATGTTTGGCACAGAGCCCAGTGCTGAGCTGGATCCCATGACTTGTGAGATCATGACCTGAACTGAAATCAAGAGTGGATGCTTAACCAACTGAGCCACCAAGGTGCCCTCACCTGTGAATTTTTTTTTTAATTTTTTTAAATGTTCATTAATTTTTGAGAGAGAGAGAGAAACAGAGAGACAGAGTGTGAGTGGGGGAGGGGCAGAGAGAGGGAGGCACAGAATCCGAAGCAGGCTCCAGGCTCTGAGCTGTCAGCACAGAGCCTGACATGGGGCCTGAATCCATCAACCTGAACCGTGAAATCATTACCTGAGGCAAAGTCAGACGCTTAACCGACTGAGCCACCCAGGCACCCCTCACCTGTGAATTCTTTAAGCCATAAAAACCGATGATGAGAAAGCAGATGGGGGTGGGGGTGGGGGAAGAGGGTCAGAGACAAAGGAATGGAACATTATAATTAGTTTATTTATCAAAAGAATTATGCAAATTGATTCCCTGAAATAAAAATATTACATTAAAAATACAGGAAATTCTAATAAAGGGGAGTAATCAAGAGGACCAGTTTCAGCCAAATACAAATATTAAAGAGTAACAAGTTACACATATCCCAGAATTTTAATTTAAGGGTAAATTTGCCAGAGGCATCAAATTTCCTCAGGATTAACCTTCTGGTTCCCTATACTTTCACCATTTAAATTAGGTATCTTATTGACTAGCTTGTCATATATTTGTAGATTAAGCTTATTTTTACTTTTATAAGTGCTAACAAATCTTTATCCTATTTTTTTCTATTATGGAACTCTTATTTGGTGTCACATAGAACATTTAACAAGGAATCACAGGGTATTTTAACCCCAAATGTTAATGAGGGACATGGAAAGAATGCTCTCAAATTAACCTAAGCTGTTAAATTAAAAATGAACAAAGATACATTAACCAAATGCAAGGTATGAAAAATTTGTGGACCCTGATTCGAACAAGTTGTTTAAAAAACAAACAAAAAACCCACCACATTATTTTTTAAAGACAACTAGAGAACATTGACCATGAACTGGGTATCAGATAATATTAAAACATTACTATTTTTGTTAGATGTGATTTGGTATTGTATATATATCTAAATAGTTAAAAGTACTTTAACAATTAAAGAAATAGACTCTGAATTATTTATTGGCAAAAAGAAATAATGTTTGGTATTTGTTTTAAAGTACTCCAACAGGGGCACCTGAGTGGCTCAGTCAGTTAAGCAACTTCAGTTCAGGTCATGATCTCATGGTTCGTGGGTTCAAGCCCCACATTGGGCTCTGTGCTGACAGCTCAGAGCCTGGAGCCTGCTTCAGATTCTGTTTCCCTCTCTGTCTGCCCCTCTCTGCTCATGCTCTATCTCTGTCTCTCAAAAATGAATAAATGTTAAAAAAATTTTTTAAGTACTCCAATAAAAAAAATGATAGTGGTGAAGAACAGATGAAACTAAAAAGGCAAAATGATAATATTTTAAGCCAGGTAATAGATACATGATGATTTATTGGCTTTTGTGTATGTTTGAAAAATTTGTACAATAAAAAGTAAACAAATGACAAGAAGAATTAAATAGATCAAAATATACATCAGTGAAACAAAAAGAATTAAAATACTTACAGAATATACCAAATGAGAAATTCTAAAAGTCATGTTTTCTTTGACCACAGAGGTAATATTTCTAGGTTTCCTCTTGTATTAAAAAAATTACACATTTCTTTCGACAAAGCTAATTTTCAAATAGGTTGTATTATGCTGCAAAAATTTTAAAGTACCATTTAAATTATCTTTTAAGAATTAGGTCTTTTGTATGAGAGTGCAAAATGGATTTCTTTTAGGATGCAGTAGTTTACCTTTTCTTACTATTTATCATGAACTGCTAGACCATAAGCCATAACTCTAACTCAAGTGCAAATGCAAAAATAGGTTTCAACGTTGGGGCGCCTGGGTGGCGCAGTCGGTTAAGCGTCCGACTTCAGCCAGGTCACGATCTCGCGGTCCGTGAGTTTGAGCCCCGCGTCAGGCTCTGGGCTGATGGCTCGGAGCCTGGAGCCTGTTTCCCATTCTGTGTCTCCCTCTCTCTCCGCCCCTCCCCCGTTCATGCTCTGTCTCTCTCTGTCCCAAAAATAAATAAAAAACGTTGAAAAAATTAAAAAAAAAATAGGTTTCAACGTCATATTTTGGGAATGATCACTCTTGAGGAATATTCTATACCATCCAGTCTATTCAAGAGGAGCTATTTTTGTATATCAGGTTTTTTTTTTTTTTTCCAAATCAAAGTGGAAAATTCGCCACAACTCCAGCAGTGAGTGACCAGAAAAGTAAAATTACAAAAAGGATATAAAACAATTCTGTGATTTATTCTGTAATGTAAAATTAACTAAACCTTAGAATAAGACTAAAATTTAAACATTTCAATATGTGTTAGAAAAATACAAATTCATAATCTAGTCTCAAAAGAAATTCTTTACTAAGTAGTAATGAAATACTGTGTTCAATTGTAGCTACAGATTTTGAAAGCCACTTATAAAATGGAACTGATTGAGGTAAATAGGATGATGAATAAACCAGACACAAGGACACCTAAGATCCAATTGAAGGAACAAACTGAAAGAGTGTCCTCTAAAACATAGGCAAGTAAAGAGAGATACTCTGAAACAGCTTTAGGGAACAAGAACTAGATTTACTCTAACTGTGATATAAAAGAGATGATACTTAGTCTAAATGTACAGATCTTTTGAGAACAGAATGGAAGGCACTAATAGAAATCTTTGGAAGAGAAATCTTTTTGAGTTTGGGAAAGTTAACCTCAACGCTTAAAAATGAGGGTTTGGGACAAAGTAATATCTAATAATCTTTCTACTGTAACACTCTCTTATGCTCTTAAACTATCACATTTTTTTACTCTAAGCATAAACCTAGACAGACAATCAATACATATCAAGCCTGGCTTATAAAAACACATCGAAATGCAAACAAAAAATTATGTTTAGTGGTAATGCCTTTCTTAGTTTTTACAATGTGCTAGTCCGCCAAAAATCTAAGCAGTAGCACTCTTAAGAAAATACTGAAATGAGAATTCCTGTGGCTTTTGCTAAAATGACCTTGGCTATGACTAAATGCTGCCCCCTTGAGGCGACAGATCTGCCTTCTGATGGGTTAAGTAACTTCAAGCTCTTTTATCAAAGGAAGGAAGGGATCTGGAAGATACCAAGATTCAGTTTATGCCCACCATATCAGCAATGATTCCTATGTGAAGAACATGGAACTGAGGAGAGGCATATATAAAATACCTTAAGTAAATACATCCTTAAGTAAACTATTTTTATATACAAGAATTTAGTATGTCTTCAGATCATGGGATTAAGAGTAAGAGTTATGTTCAACATGTAATTTACATGTTCCTGAAAAAGGCAAGTCTTTAGGTAAATATTTATAATTAATTTTATTTTTTACTCATTTTTTATTTTTTATATGCCAATCTATTTTTTTTTTTTTGTCTCCAAAAAATGGAATTTATGAACAGTGGAAGGAGGCAGAGCCTTTGGAAGTAGTTATACTCTAACCTGAAAATATAACAGACTGAAAATAAGCAGCTACAAATAAAGAAATCTGCTTTATTTTGTATTTATATAAACTACACAACTAAATACTACTTAAACACAAAATCTATGGTGATATCATTTATTTTCATCCTCTTTTTTTGTTGCTATTTTTTTTCTGTAATGAAATTAATACAGCTGATTAATGGGATTAAAAAGGAACAAAATCGAGAAAAGGAACATGAAATAACATTGGTATTAGGAAGGATTACCTGTTGGCCATTCTCAGCAGGGACATTTCCCTGCAGTCTTTTCAGCCCTGCACATTCTGCAAGTCTGGGAGTCCCTTCTTGGGGTCCAGGTGCCTCCTTTACATCCCCAAACCCCTTGAAATGGTGGAAATAACAAGGTTTGGCTGAAAAAATCACATTTAAAATTCTCTATTTCATCTATCCCTTTAAGGTATCAATTCAAGCAGTGAATAAAATGGTGTTAAACCAAGGTCTATATAAAAGAAATTTAAAGAATCTGGGCAACAATGGAAATGGCTTTTTCTATTAGCAGGCTCTTAAGAAGGCCCAACAGCCTCCCTTCAAAGGAAACTTATGATCCTATCTTGAACAGTTGATCTTTTTTAGGCTTTATAGGTACTTTATGTGAAGGTAAAACACACCTATACCTTTATTGAGTGCCTAACTCTATAGCAGTCACCATGCTAAGTGTTACACATGAGAACCCTGGTTGTTAATTCTCACTCATAGACACCATGCATGCTATCTCTTTTTCTTTGCAAAGCTTTAAATTTCTACATGCCAGCCAAACACTAATTTTAAAAATAAAGAATGTAGCTATTTTAAATAAACTACATTCTTTGGGAGAATATATAGAAGAACACATTCCTCAGATTAGGAATAAAATGTAATAATTTTATGACTTGGATTAGGTGCATATACATCCAATGTGTTAAGAAGATGTCCTGAAATTATCATTTAATGGCATGCACATTTGGTAACATAATAGTTCAAATAATCAATATATTATATACCAAAGGACTTTCTAGAACTTTACAAAGAAATCTTTTTTAAAATAGTGCATAAATGGGTGAAGAGTATAAATCTTCATTTCAGACACACACCCAAGTGTTCAGTCCCGGACCACCGCATATTAGCTGGTGACCTAAGGCAAGTTACTTTGCATCTTAGAACCTCATTTCTAAAACATCAATAACAATTTTTACCCAACAGAGTTACATAAAGGATTAACTGAGGAAATGCTTTAGTACAAAGTTCCTAACACAGGTCCTAGTTTTAAAAAGTATTGTTGTTTGTTCTTTGTTACTTAAGTATCATTATTGAATATAGTCACACTGGAAGATTAAGGACACAAAAAAATGAGGGTTGATAGTTCCACAATAATGGAGTTTTTTCTCTCACTTGGCTTAGTCTATTATAACTATTTAGGATTATAAGGGAATCTGAGAGGAAAAAACAGAGTTAGGAACATAATCAAGGTGAACTGGGAAATTATTAAATGTAGGAAAAATATAAAGATCCAACTTACTGAATACTATGTGCCAGACACTGCACCATTAAAAAAAAAAAATTAATGTGCTTAATGGATGAAAAACTCAAAGAGCAGCATGGCAGTTTGAGTAAAACTGATTTAGTATTTTTCACCAAAACTCAGTATTAATTATTGCCATGTATATACCATCAACTAAAGAATACTCAACCTATTTAGGTACCTTGCAATAAAGATAAACCTAAGCAAGGTAGTACTGACATATGAATTCAAATCTCATTATACCTCCAGACAGCACTGTCCAGTTTTATCCACCCACATGAAAAAAGATGCCTATCAGTGGATGAAGTGTTCTGAACCAAGGGATTCTTTGTTCTTTCATCTTCTATTTTGCTGACCCCTCCACTGCTAAATTTGGTACTAATGCCAACAATGGCCATAGATCTGCTGTAAACACCAGAAGCACAGAGACGAAACCCAAGTCAGAAGACTGCTAGCAGAGCTGGTGAGTCATAGAAGGGTCTGGCTACGGAGTACTTAGCAAAGAGAGTGAAGAAAAAGTAATCCAGAAAATAGGTGACAGACAACTGTCTGTGAAGCAAACCCCTAGTTTCAGTGGAAACAGCATGCAAGACTGTCCTTAAAAACTTTAGAGGCAGAATGACCCTCAACTCAGTAGCACTGATGCTAGAAAACACTTGTATTTACTAAAGTGTACAGATCAGATAGGAGATATTAAAGAGGGAATAGCAGAAACATGATAGTAGGGCAAAGGAGTAAGAAACACAGCAGCAAGAATATCAGAATTGCTGAAAGAAACTGAAATTATAACACTTTTTAAAGAATAAAGGCAACTAAGTCAATATGTAAATATAATAAGAACACACTTGATACAGTTCTTACGGGATTCATCTTTTTTTCTTTTTTTCTTTTTTTTACAAAAGAACTGTGAAACAAGCCATAAAAACATACATCAAAATCAAATACAGCAACTCCCTTTTAAAGTGGTTTTAGCATCCCCTTCCAAGGGAGACCAAAAGGAGACTAACGTATATTTAAAAAGTCTCTAAACAGCACCTGGGTGGTTCATTCAGTTAAGCACCCAACTCTTGATTTTGGCTCTGGTCATGATTTCACAATTTGTGGGTTCCAGACCCGCACTGGGCTCTGCACTGGCAGCGCAGAGCCTGCTTGGGAGTCTCTCTCCCCCTCTCTCTGCCCTTCCCCCACTCGTGCACATGCACACACGCTCTCTCTCGCGCACGCTCAATAAATAAACATTTAAAAAATTCTCTAAAAGATGTCAGATTAGCAAGTACTCCTCTATCTTGGGTCTATAAAATTACTAATTTGGGTCTATAACAAAATTGAAAAGACTTCAAACCACGTGCTAAAGTTAACAATTGAAAACTGTATAATACCAAAAAACACCAAAAAATAAGAGCACGAGAACCTGAGTACATTAGTGAGCAGACACAATTACCTTTTCAAGATGAGGCATGGAACAACAGTGCATTTTTCCCTAAAATCCTATTTACAAATCAGAAATTTCTAAGTGCAATATGATAGCAGAACGACTTACCTGTGGGACCACATTCTGTACGTATGTTGGTGGATGCTGTTGCTTTTGCTGAACAGCACTTTCTATTGCTACTTTCGCTACAGTGCTTGGATCTGCTCCTGCTGGCACGGCAACCATTGTTGCACTGCAGCCAGCATTGTTGGGGTCACTGATTGTAACAATTCTAACTCCTACTTTATTTGGAATTCCTGTGACTGTTTCCCTATCATTATCCTCTGCTGGCCTCTTTACAGTTTTGCATTCTGCTGTGCCATTTGTAGACCGAACGTCAGATGACAGGGCAGGAGAATGGGACACTCTTGATCCTGAGTGGGGAACTGCTACGACTTGATGCCCCTGTATAACAGAGGTTGTAGAATGTGGTGAGACAACTACACTTGGGCGTTGCTGAGGCACATCTGAATTCAAACTTGAAGCTAGAGGTCCATTAGGCAAATCAGTACCACTAAACTGCTGTGTCGCCACATTTGGAGCCTCCTGTATACTGCTCACAGATGGTGAACCACCCAAAGTTAATATAGGTCCATTAGAAATTCTTTCTAGTTGATCACCTTTGGCAGTATCTTGCTGAGTGGCATCTAAAGTCCCTTGTGGTTCCATTGGAGATATCTCGCCATTTCCTACGTGATTGGAAGTTTTGTGATTTGGAATGTTTTTGCTTAAATGAGAACCATCTCCTTTATCAAAATCACAGATTCCATTAACCAGAGGTTTTTTCAAATCACTTTTGATATCCTGCATGTCGATTTGTTCTGAGTTCTGTTTTCCGGACGTTCCATTCTCACCTAATTCTAACGATGGCCCATTACTGATTAGTGAGCACTGATTAGCCTCACTTTGAATTTTCCCTGAGTTTGAAGGAGGTAGACTTGGGTCACTGTACTTTCTCCCATTTAAAAGACTTCCCACCTGCATTTCATTTTCCTTTGTATCCCCATTGCTGGTGTTTGTGGTTCCTCGTCGGCAGGACGGGTTCTCCATGACTTCAATCTTACGTTCATGAACATGTAAACCTGTTGCTTCTTTTGCTTCCTCCTCCTTTTGGCAAATTATCTTATCACCTTTGAACGGGGGAGTAGCAGTAGTACAGGATGATTGTCCAGCTGGAGATGTCTGAGTGGCTGGAAGCGTTTGCACCTGAAGTCCAACTCCTGCTTGCGTCCCACTCATAGTAATTCCTGCTGGAGCAATGAGCTGAGTTGCATTTCCCTGACTCACAGTTGCAGTTGCAAAACTTGTATTTGGCACAACTGTTATGGTTACCTGGTTGCCAGAAGTCCCTTGGAAAATGGTTGCTGGGCTATTTGAGATCAGTGGGCCTGGCAATATTTGTAAGTTCGAGATGGGCACAGTTTGCACTCCCCCTGCAGGTGGCATTGCACTTTGGACCAACTGAACATTTTGCTGCCCAACCAATAGCTGCTGAGCTGAAGTTTGCCCCTGCACTCCAAAACCTGCTGCTTGGTTATTGGCCACCTGGTATACCACCTGAGGGCTAGGAGCTCTAGCATTATTAGGGGGAGGAATCTGTGGAGCTGGGAGAATTAGCTTACCACCTGGTGTTGAAGGACCACGCTTTGGAAGCAGCAACTGTTTTATCAGACTTGACTCACCAGAAGCAGGCTGACCAACGCCTGCGTTTGTCTGCTGTGGCTGAACTTGCATCTGTACTTGTTGTGGCTGCTGAACCTGTACTTGTACCTGTTG
Source organism: Neofelis nebulosa (assembly GCF_028018385.1). Taxonomy (NCBI): domain Eukaryota; kingdom Metazoa; phylum Chordata; class Mammalia; order Carnivora; family Felidae; genus Neofelis; species Neofelis nebulosa. The sequence continues at coordinate 69,326,739 of NC_080789.1, forward strand.
TGGTGAGGGCGCTGGTGAATGCTGCTGCTGCTGCTGCCTCTTCACAGACAGCATCTGACTGACGGTAGGAGGTGGTCCTTGTGACTGAGGGGCGGAAGAAGATGACATGGCAGTTGGGACTTGGTTATTAGTAGCTGGGACAGGTGATGGTGAGGAAGATGGAGTTATGTTTGGTTGCCCAGTTAGCTGAACTGTCTGACCAGTTGGAAGAGCTGCTGGATTAGCAAGAACAATTTGGTGAATGGCTGGTGCATAAGTTTGACCTTGTTGAGCCGGCTGGCTTACAATCACTACGCTTTGTTGGGTTGGCTGCTGTGGTTGTTGAATGGGCTGTTGTACCACTGTTGATGAAACTTGCTGAGAAGGGAGAGGTTTTGGTGCAATGTTCTGAAACCCTACTCTTGAGGGTTGTGGACTTGGGACACCAGCAATGGTAACCATCTGTCCTGTAGCTACCTGAAAATTCTGTACGGACGTTGCTGAGACAATATTGGATGCAGAAGTTGTTACGTACTGTGAAGGTGCTATGATAACGGTGTCTTGTGGCTGGCTACCAGCTGATGATTGTTGAGATGAAGTTTGCACAGGCTGGGGTGATGTGGTGATTAACGGTTGACCCTGTGAAACTGTAGAAGTACATGCTGGTATGTTCTGTACTCTGCCAAATATATGACTCTGTGGGACGGCTTGTTGAATTACTGTAACAGGAGTGCCGGAAGGTATCTGTCCTGGTACCACTGTGTGTAATGGAGACTGTTGTGGAATTACAGATGGATGATGAAGCAATGTCTGGGAATTTACAACTGTAACGGGTTGTGGTCCTGTACTATGATTCTGAACCACAGAACTCTGAGCAGCTCCTCCACCCACAGCAATACTAACAGGAACTGCTGTCTGGGGTAGAGAATTCTGAATTACTGTAGCCTTAACAACTTCACAAGGAATTGGAGCTTTATTTTGAATGACAGTCACTGGAGCATTTTGCTGCTGGTGGGTATGAACTGTAGGATTTGGTGGAATTCTTGAAACAGTCTGTGCCACAGTATGAACACCTTGTACTGGAAAAGACATTTGTGTTGCAGTCAAATTTGAAGATTGGTTGGTAACAGAAGTCCTCTGAAAATGGTTTCCTACAGTTTGTGGTCCATGAGGGATTCCTGAAAAATAGGAGGGAAAAGCCAAAATTTGTAATGAAATGACTGAAAGCTGCAGGTAGGCATTATTTTACTTAATACAAGAAAAAAAATAGTTTTAGTAAATTAACATCTAACTACTTTGCATCACACGAATATGATAATAAGTAATAGAATAAGCAAGAAAATGCTACTGGAAAAACAAGGAAAAATTATACCTTTTAAATTTATATAATACCCTTTTTCATTTTTTTACTTATTAAGTTAGTAATACTTAAAACTCAAAAATTAATACCTGCAGGTGAAGGACTTGGAGATACATCAGGAACAGAATCAACACGAACAACAGGAGTAGAGACTGGTTGCTGCTGATAGTACATCTGAATGGGAAGTGGTATAGCCCTCCGTTTTACTCCGACCACATGAATATGTGCCTGCCCATTGCTGCTGGAATCCTCCACTCTCTTCACTGTATGATTTGGAAAGACCGTTCTGTAAAGTACATACATGCTTAGTTTTGTTAACTAGCACACGAGCAAAAAACACTGACTTCTAACAGTGTTTACATAACAGCAGCAGGACATTTGCTGCTACTCATTATGAACCAGTATGATTCATATAGTTATAGATTCTATAAGGGTAGGGAGCAAAGAAAAAACATAAAAGATCAATTCTCCAATTTTTAAAATCATTATTTATTAACACTGTGGGGGTTTTAAATAATTCTATTGCATACATAATTAACAAAAAAGCTGCATCTAGGCAATCAGTGTCTATTTTATGAACTTTGCAAAATATCAAAAAGCCTTGATATCTGATGACAAGGGTATTAGCTATAGACTATTATTCAAGACTACAAAGGGCAAAAGTCATGTCTCTAACATATAAAAGTAGGTAGAAAAAAGTTTCTCTCTTCTTTCTTTGATAAGCCTTCTAATGTTCAAATACAAACACCAGGTTTGATTTCCAAAATTTCCTTGTATTTAAATTTTCACCCTTACTACAACCTAGCTAATATTTCAAGTAGTAGAAATATTTAAAACTGGATAGTTATTTTGTCTAAAGAGCAAGAGGTGTTCTAAGTGATATACATTAACTTTGTTTGAAGTTAACAACTATGCATCCTACCTAAGACATTTATAAAATCCAGTTGAAGTTAGGATTCCACCACGAGCTAATTTACTGCACGTTGAGAGGTACTCAGAATACATTTCTGCTCGAGAGACAGAACAATCTGGATTTACTTCAAAATGAGCATTTAGCCTAAAAAGGAGAAAAATAAATGGCATTATGCATAGTAGATTATAGAAGAGTTCATATTTAAATATAGCAAAACCATCTGAAGGCAATGTATTATTAAATAATATTTATGCCTGTTAATCAAATTTCTCTCATGTTATTAGCAAAAAATGCACGTTAGGTTTTAGATTGATGAAACCAAATAGAGATTAACCATGTAATCATATTTATTTTAGTATAAAAAATCATGAACAACAAATATAAAAACTGTGCTCACATCCCAGTGAGAACAGGGTTGGTCTGTTGGCAACAAATACTCACTCTACAACAAGTAAGTATTATTCAATGACTATCTACTCAATTTCCTGTCTTGCAATAAGTAAAATATAACAGAAAATCCCAATAATGAGCTATTTCCATCAGAGATGTGGAAAATGGAGGAAAAACTGAGCTAAAATTAAACGTGTGTTGCTTCTTGGATCAAATTCCTTGAGAAAAACTTACCCAAGCTTCCAACTACTCCTTAAACAATGATACTTCTTCCATGCTGCACACTCCCATTCCCCCATTTCAGAGACTTTTATTCCTAATCCATTACAAAGTAATTCAAACTTCAGTTTGTCTTTTTCATACAGTGACTTCCATCCATACAGAAGTTAGGATTGGAGGCCAAATTATCTTCACAGGATTCTTTTCTAGGATTTACTATATACACAACAGACCAATGTATAGCTGTTTATATAAACGGACTCAATACTTATTATAAGATAACTTTAAAATGATTCTCTCCTTCTCCACTAGAACTGGCAGAAATATGCAAATGAGATTTTTAAGGTCAAATTGATGCCTAATATACACACATTGTGCAATGGATGTGGCACATACTTTTTCCAACTTTCATAATTCTTTGAGTACTGAATTTTCAAAAGGACTAGATACAAAAAACTTTTTTTGGTTTCAGCGTAGAAGACAAACATTTCCAAGTATTATTGGAAGAGATTCATCAAGTATAAGGTGTAAAAATACAGAAGGTGAGGAATAAGCAAAAAATTAGAGATATTTAAAACTATACACCTTATTTGAGCAAAGTGGAAAAGTCTAGAGAAAACTGCCACAGGAACAAAGGTACGAAAGCACCAAAAATATGGAACACAGAATGACAGGAGCATGGAATGGGAGACAAACAATGTTCGAGAATGGGAGAAAAGGGATCAAAGAAAGAAAAATTTTAAAGTAATACATCATCAGAAAGTGATCTTTTACATTCAGTCTGTTAATCTTATAAAGAGTTTAAGTTGAAATTCATAAACTATGTGGAAGCTATTATCCATGACAAAATGAAATCTAACCAAGTCTCCATTTATTTTTTCAGAAAGTGGCTGACATAGGACTATTCAGTCTTCTCCATAAAATATTATTTTCAAGTTGCTTATTTCTATGTAAACTCACTGGCTCTTCTATCATTTGATTAGTTTCCCCTTACTATTCCCAAAAAAGAAAAACTATCAGTGAACAAGAAGTATTGCTTGTGATGAAAAAGAAGGGACATTTAACAACAAAATCTGGTTTTATTTTCTTAAAGACAGTCCTGGTCAGTTTTAATAAAATACTGATTTAAGAAAAACAGATTTTATAATCTGACAAATCTTATTTTCTACAAAGTCAAAGGGTAACATTTTAACACAAATTTTACTCTGAAAAGAAGTGGTGTAATTTAATGAAATTCTAGTCAAAGACTATTTTAATTCTGAAGATTATGATGAATATTTTTCTTTTAAACTCTTCTAAAATGCAGGTGAAATGGTTTTACATTATCCTTTCTTTGTATAAATGATATTCTACTCTGACTAAAAAGCAATACAGAATAAAACATTCTGGATGACTGTTGAAATACATTTCCTTTACCCTTTTGCTTTATTCTTCCCAAGGATAAAGCCTTAATAGAAATAAACCACTTACCACTGACAAGCAAACTTCTCACTATCTATTTCCACTATTCCTGGAGGTGGAGCAACATGCTGTGCTACAACTGCTCTGGAAGCTAAAGAAAAAAATACATTAGCTACATCATTTTTAGAAACTTACTTAGTTACTATATGCCATGTTCAGTTCATGGACACTGAAACAATATTTACAATGAATACCTTTTAAAAAAGGTGTATAAACATAATGAAAATATACAAATTTGAGAAAGAAACTTATAATGGAGCACATATTATACCAGGCACCGTTTTAGATGCTTTATATGAACTCTTTTTTAAATCTTGCAATCATTCCAATAATAATACTATGGATTATATGGTCAATATCAACTCTGTTTTTCCCATGGGTCAGACACTGAGTTAAATACCTTACATATATTATTTTAATTCTTCTGTGCGGTGGGTATAGATAGGGAAACGGAGACTCACTCAAAGTGATTAAAATAACTAGCCCAAGGTCACACAGCTCAACACATCAGTAAATAAGAATCAGTTTAGTTACAGAAGCAGATAGCATCAGAAATCATAACTTCACTTCTGAATCTAAAAGATTAACATTAACTCTCTAAGTGGCATATATAACACATCTGGGAAAAGGTGAACAAAAAGGTGAACTAATTTAAAGTCCTACATTCAAGAAGGATTTTCCTAAGATTATTTTTCTGAAGAAAAAAAATCTACTGTAATAATAGTTTTAAAATATACCTATTGTCCGAGGAGAGGCAAGATGGTTGTGTGAAAGAGTACTAGCTGTTCATCTTAAGACGCATAACAATTTCTGAGATTTTACTTATGATATATTTTAAAACAATTCAAATCCAATGAATATGTTAAATAATCTATTATTTTCTAACAAGTTGAGTAGATCTGTAGAAAAATGTTTTCTTTTCTGCTGTATTATATATAAAGGAACTAATGAAAACATGAAAAATATAACATAAACTTAGTCATATGATAATAGGTTATAAATACGAGTCTTTATTTATAAAATTAAAAATTATACTGCTTCAAATAGTTTTTAAACTTATAAAATGTACCCACTATTTTTCAAATAACATTTTAGCAAAACTCAGGATCCTCAAACAGAACAAGTGTATTTCTAAATTATTAGAACCAAAGGAGCTCCAGAGCACAGTCAAATCTGTGAATGATCTAAAGCAATCCTTGACTTGTTTGATGAACCCCCAAGCTTTCACTGGGATAAGAGCTAATAGCAGCCACTTAATGAACATTTACTCTGTATTAAGCCATTTACATTTACAAAACATTGTTTCTTTTTATCTTATTTGTAGGCCTAAATTTAATTACCCTCATTTTGCTAATGAAAAAATAAAGCTCAGAGATGAAGTTTACAAAAGAACACATGACAGAAATGGCAGAACTGTGTATAGCTGGAAAGCCTTCTTTTAGGGGTACCCGATTTGAATCCAGGTCTGTCATGTTTCAGATACCATACTGTGACATGCTGTTTCTTAACAGAACAAAATAATTAGAACCCAAACTATTTTCCTAGTGCAAGCCCAGCTTATCTTTTCTTCTCCTAACTTGATGACACAGTGACAGAAAATAGCCTTCTAGGGCCTGTACCTATATGGAAATCTTCCTCCTTTTTCTTCATCAGTTGTACTATGATTGTACTACGTACCCTACTCAGACTGAAATCACCTGAATCAATTAACAACTAGTTGAGTGAAACATTAGAAATGATGTTGAAATTATCAATTTCCAGATACTCAACTTTTGTATATATTCCTTTTTAAAACTGCCCTTCTCCCATTTTGGAACAGAAAGTCTTACATCTCATCCATCCTTTAGAGCAATGCAAGTTATGGTTAAATACATGGCTCTGGAGCCAGAGTGGCTAGCTCTAGAGTTCCAGCACTCACTAGCTGTGTAACCGTGGGCAAGTTAATTAACCTCTCTGTCCATAAAATGTGGAAAAGTAACACTGACCTCATAGGTCATTATGAGGATTAGAGGAGTTTATATAGAAGCCACTTAAAACAATGCCAGGCACATTTTCACTATATAAATGTTAGCTATGATGATTATGATGATAACAATGATGACGAATGATACAAAAACCTCTAGGGCCCCAAAGGGAGAATCAGAATTATTACAAACCACAAAGCTTCTTTTAACCAAGGTATTATGGTAGGGCTTTCTGTCTATATTTTATTATGCTTTACATATTATATTTAGGAGCAATGTTGGGCATTAGATATTGAGTATTTTGGTGCTTTGGTGTGTTCTGAATTCAAATACAGAGTGAAGACAATTTTTGTTTAATGTCCTTCCCTCCTCTATCCTTCAACTACTGTCAAAAAGGGTATTACTTTTCAGGTCGAATCTTGTATAAGTAAAGCATAGATAAATTTTTTAAAGGAATACTGAAGGTGGCGTCATCTTATTTCATTCAGATGACAAAGTCATGGCTTAACTATGTTAGAATTACAAAGTAAGGAGCATGTCATGGGAACACCTATTAACCACACTTTCTTGGGTTGAAAAATAAAGTTGGACTTTATCAAAATAATGGAAAATGAGGTTGATTAAGCAAGATCCTTTTGATAATAAAGCCTATTAGTTAGGTTATGTGGCAGACATTTTCTATAACTGAATGAGGTAAATCTGCAGTTCCAAGGTTTTAACACAAAACTACTCAAAGCACATGATAAAAGCACCTTATCGAAAAACTATATTGGTCTCGAACAATATATCCAGTTCCTAACCCAGTGGTCCTCAAAGCATAGTTCCCTGACCTGTAGCATCAACATCTCATGGGAACTTGTTAGACATTAAAATTCTCAGGTCCACCTGAATCAGAAATTCAGGGTATGGAGCCTAGAAGTCAGTGTGTAGGCCCACCAGGTGATTCTAATGCACCCTGAAGTTTGAGAACTGGTGTGCTGATACTTCTTGAATGTATCAGGTTAAATAAGGTGTATCTAAGCAAAACAGTCAGTGAGTATAACTTCTAGTCATATCTTATTAATATCTTTTTAATATATTTTCAATAAGCTTAAAAGCAAATGTACTGACTGGGCATCAAATTCTTTTCTGAGTCATATGTTGTTACTTTGATTTCAACAAAATCAAAGAACTCACGTCAGAAGATCATTAAATATAATCTTAATAATTTTGGATAATTCTGAAGGCCAAAGGATTACTAAGTTCTAACTTAGCTATTTACTGATGTGAACTAGATTTTCAAATTAAATCTATAAAAAGGAAAAACAGAGATAGAATTAATGTTGAACCCAGTTTCACTCAAGCAATAAAAAATATTCATTCTGGCACACATTGGAGTTAACACTTTACAGAGAAGTAGGGAAAAAAGTCTCATCCACCTCATTAAGAGATGAACTTCCAATAGCTACTTTGTCATGTACTGTTTCACATACTGTTGATTTCTAAAACTCGTAATGATAAAATTTTAAACACTTAAAACTTCATAGAGCACCAGGAAATTGAAGAATTTAAACTAAAATGTCTACATTTAGAGCTGAGAAGTACTGATATGAGTTCAAGGAGAAAGAGGGTATATAAAATTTCCAATATGAAGAGTTTATATATTTTTTTAAATGGATGTTGGTAAGTATCAAGATGATACTGGATACAAAAAGTATTTTAACTTTTAAAATGTCAATTTAATATACACAAAAAATTTTATTTACAACTATTTAAGTTATAATGAAGAAATTTAGATTTCAAATTAAAAGTGGGTGAAAGGTTATATATAAGTATTCATAGTGATGAGGAAAAGTGAGCAAAAAGTTTGAAGAGGACCATTCCATAAGAAAGCAGTAGTAAACAAACAATGGGGGGGGGCACACTATGAATGATACCTAATAAAACAATTAAAAGTTGTCATTCATGATGAGCTAGTAATAAAGTAAAATGCTCATCAGCTCAAAGATGAACTCTTTTAGGTTGTCTTTACAGGCTTATTCCCACCTCTGTCAATGAATTACTATATATATATATATGTGTATGTGTGTATATACACACACATATCACAAATGCTCATCATTTAATTTCGTCCGTTCGCTAAATGAGGACCAAATCTTAGTTTAGGAGGTGGCTTCATTTGTTAAGGTCACTAGTGGGTCAATGACAAGGCAAAAAACAGTAGCCTTCATCAAAACTACCCTTAAATATTCTTCAAATGGACCATTATATTTCAGGTTATCAATGATAATTTATTAATTCCTTTCTTTGTTGGACATAGTTTCTCTATGGCCCTCAATTAATTTAATCTCTAGTTTCTTCTTTAAGGATAAGAACATACTCCCACCATACACGTAACTGGCAAAATGAACTGTTTCATTTCTTTGTTAAGGTTGAGAAACTATTAATATTTGACCACTGATTCTCCAACATGCATTGGCTATTTAACATCTATTGTCTGTGGGTGAAAGGTACTAACTAGATTAGTAGTCAAAATTACCTACTGTTTTCATGCTTTATAATTTGCCCAATTCTGTTAGTTGATATCAAGTAAGTTAAATGCACATATGATACAACTCTACCATATACTTTAGAAGGATGCAGTGGAAGTCAATAAAGTATGTGATATGTATTACATACTTTGTGTGAATAGAGTATATAATTGTGATTCTATAAGTTAGAGAAGAGGAGAGACTGGGACCATGATTAAATGAGAGCAGAACAAGGAGCTGGAGAGATGTGATGAAAGTCTGAACTGGGCCATAAGCACTGGCAGTTGAAGATGCCAGGGTATTTAGAAAGATTCAATAAGATTTGGTGAATAAATGGATGTGGTAGTTAAAGATAAAAAATAATGAGATTTTTGCTGTAAGGTTGTGAGGGAAGTTGAAAATGAGCTAAATGTATTTCTAGGCTGAAAGGAAGAAGCAGGTGAAAGATAAAGAGGTTTAAGATACATGAATGAGGAGATAGATGGATACTCAGAGCACAGATTCAGAAGAAGCTGACATCTCTGAAGACAAAGGGAAGTTGAAGGAACATGAATTCAGACGCTAATAAGTTTGTAAGTGAAGGGGTAAGAAGCTGAAGAAACCCATGCCACATGATTTCCATATTAATTGCAAAGTGAGAATACGATCAACTGAGGAAAAGAATACCCTATATTAAAAAATACAAGGAAAGAAAAATGTCTTGGGAATGGTAGGAGGTGGAAAGAGCAGATGAGGTGAAAGATGGATTGTTTTAAGACAAATGAAGTTGAAAAAAGCACTCCCCAAAAAGCTGAGAGTGCTAAAATATAAAAATGCTGACTCATATTGAGATAGGAGAAAGAAGTCCAAGGACTGAAGAGAATGATCATTATTTGACAGGTATGAATTCCAACTAAAGACATTTGAGTTAAACAGAACTGACCCAAGGGCCCCGAGGAAGGGTGCACAAGTGCAGGTATACATGTCCATATATGCGTCATGTGTACAAATGCACATGTGTCTAATCCAAGACTCTGATTCTATGGTTTCTGGTCCAAAACTGAAAGTTATTAGGATATATTATACTTATGTATTAGTATGATCACCTAGGAGAATTATAATTATAAGGTCATTCTTGGTGTATCAATTTCCAATGAACAAAATCACAAATAAGTCCATCGGGGCACTTCATCTTGTTCCCACAGTTGTAAATATCTAATCCCTCACACTCCTCTATAAATGTTTTTTTGAAACTCTATTATACTATTCTTCCTCTGACTTACATTGGTCCTACTGCTCCTGGAATGTATAGTATCTAAGAAATTAAAGCTCACACTCAAGTTCTGCTTTAGCCTATTCCACTATACAATATCAGTTTCCTGTACTGCATATTTAAATTTATCCTTAGTATTAAAACTTTCACACCATTAACCATACTGAAAAAACATTATGTAAAAACACTAACCTGGGTTGGATGCTACATGGGTCTGGGTTTGGACTTGCTCTACAGCTTGTGGCCTAATTTCAGATAAAACTTGATGACTGGAACTTGGATGTTCGACGAGTTTTACTGCAGCTAGTGCATCAGGGCCAAACATCTGAATATCCATAGAAACCAGACACACTAACATGTCTAAAATAAATTAAAAACCAATAGTTATTAATCAATAATATTACCAAACAATGACATTGCTGAAAAACACATGCTGTATAGAATAACTGTTTCTCAAATGCCAGTCCACAAATCATTGTTCATCAGAATTATCTGTGGATCTTTAAAAAAGATAGTTAGGTTCAATCTCTGAAGACTGATTTAGTATCTCTGGGATGGGGATTTGGCATCTTTGTTTTTAAACAATTTCCCAACTGATTCTGATGTGTAGCCAGATTTAGGAACCACTGATATGGAAAGTAACATCTTAAATTTCTCAATAATAGTACTGGCAAGCCAAATCTCTATTAACTCTGATTTTAGTATTTACACCAAAGACAGAAATCATTTTAATCAATGAGTAAAATGTTAACATGATATACTTTCATAAGTATGTTTAAAACTGACAACCCACTAAGGGTGTGTTAAGTTCACTAATTTTAAGGATAGCAGCACTACCAGCAACTTCTAGGAACACAAGGAAACTTTTTCACTCAGCTTCAGTTGCTTAATAGTAGCAGCTGACTGTTTAAAACTGAAAGATCTGCTCTTCAGAGACAGCAGTTTTGTTGGTTTGAAATCTGATATGTAGTAACAGAAATACAGAAAGGGACATGAATTATTGGTAGCCACATACACCCTGGTCTCCATATGACAGAAGTTTCTCGCTAATCTTAAACAGGCAAAAAAGAATAGCACAAACAAGTGTATCTAATGGGTAATGACCCCTCAAAATAAACAGTACATCCTAAATATCAATTGTGATTTAGCACAGTACCAGACTAAATATTTTTTTTCCTCAATAAGGAAAATAAACGTTTCTCTGGTTTAGTCTTACCTATGCTCTTTTCTACTTTTGCAATTTTTGTGCAAGCGACATCTCCCATTTCGGTGAGCATATATAGCACCTCGAGTGTTGAGATTACAAGCAGCACATCAGGTAAAGTGAGATGACAAATGATCTCTCTGTATGAGTCCTGATCGACATATTCACAAATCAAAACACCATTATCTTCTGCTTTGCAAAGATTTCCCAAAATTTCCATGCCTGAAAAGCATACATGCACAAACATTTATTTGTTTTTTAACAGATGCTAAAAATTTTGTGTGTGTTATACAGTGAGAAAATTAAGTAAGCGCTTACCCCTCATCTTTAAAAATCTATCCCTTGACATTAGGCATTTAGTAACAGTATGAAACATCAGATGAGTAGTTTTGAAATCAACAGGGTCCAACAGAAGCTGGAAAAAAGAAAGGACACTATTGTTGAGGCAGGCTTCTTCCACTGTTGTAAACTTCAAATTTAATAAAAATTAACAACAGTGTTGCGTATGTTTTTAAAAAATGTAGTTACTGTGAGAATAGCCATCACTAAATCTGGAGCATCATTTCAAATATTTCTTTTTTCTAAAAAAGTGTGTGATACCATACCACTTTAGGCAAAACTGTATGTAGGCCTTTCATATTCTGTAAGTATAGCAAATATAATAATCCCATATACTAAAATTTTAAAGTAAATATCATTGCTAACTATTAAAACTATTTTAAGTTACTGTCACATGCTTACCTCAGCTGCAATATTTCCTAATGTGTCAAGGCCTAATTGCCTTAGAGAAATAAAATGACTATGTGCAGAAAGTAATAGGAAACGAAGACAGGTACGATTAGCTGCCAAGAGCTTAACATTGCCCTCCTCAAAGGAAAGATTTCGCAAAATCACTGCAATCTGAAGTACCCGTTGTCCTTCAATATCATTAATGCCCAGCTTTCGAGGTGGATGAAATAAAGATTCCCAAATCCATTCTCCTGATGTACCTTCTGTAATAGAAAATACACATTTTACTTAAATTAATATTTCATTTATTATTATTGATAGTCAAAGTTACTTAAAATTTTTCTTATTGACTTACCATGAGACTTGTTTCTGTCAGAAATGAGGTCACGTACTTCATTATCATCAACAATGTCCTTCCAAAACTGTAATAAGAAATTATAATACTTAATTCTGACATTTGAAAACAACTCTTCTATTACTTTAAAGACAGTCACACATACTATAACTCTATAAAATTTCTATTTGAAAAAAATTCATGTAGATATTATATGTTATATATTTATTTATTTGACATAAATGCTTAACTTTTTATAAGTTTAAGGTAGTTATAAATAAGGTATCATTTCAGACTAGAGTTTCTCAACCTGGGGTTATGGTGCTATTATCTTGTTACTTTTGTACTAATTTAGGGTCCTATTATCTTGTTACCTTTGAACTAATAAAGTAGCACACAGACTATTTGCTTTTCATCTCTTAAGCATTCTAGTATGTATATTTCAAAATAATTTATTTTATTTTTTTGGAATGAAGATTCCTTTGCATTTAAAGTCACTAGTCTGAGAAAAAGTCCACTACCAAAAGGATCCACTGCTCAAAAAACTCACGATAGAAAATGTTTGAGAATAAACAAGAACTAGGCATACGAAGAAAAAACAAAAACAAAAACAATGTTCAATAAACAAGAAAAAAGGGCCATAGGAAATCCAAATAACAAAGATATCAGACATGGAATGTTAGATGATCACAGATAATAAATTCAAAGAGATAAGAGATCGAAAAATTTGGCAAATAAATGAAAACTATAAGAACTGGGGTGCCTGAGTGGCTCAGTTGGTTGAGCATTTGACTTTTGATTTTGGCGCTGGTCATGATCTCACAGTTCTTGAGTTCGAGCCCCATGTCAGGCTCTGTGCTGACAATGTGGAGCCTGCTTGGGAATCTGTCTCCCTCTCTCTATGCCCCTTCCCCACTCATGCTGTCTCTCTCTCTCAAAAATTGAATAAATATTAAAAAAATATAAAAGCTAAATAGAATTTCTAGAACTGAAAAGACAACTCAATCTAACAAATGATTATATACGACTCAAGAAGCAATTAGTGAACTAAAAGAGAGTGCAGAAGAAAATAACAAATTGTCAGCAAAAAGAGACAAAAGGATGAAAAAAAAAAAAGCATACAAGACACAGGGCATAGAGTGAAAGGTTCTAACATTAGGGTAATTGGAGTTCCTGAGGAAGATGAGAGAGAATGGGCAGAAACAATAGTTGAAGAGACAAGGCAAAGAATTTTATAAAACAACTGAAAGATGTTAACCTACAGATTTAAAAAGCACTCCAAACTCTGAAGAAAGAGAAATAAAGATGTGTAGGAACATCACAATAAAATAATAAAATACCTGAAAAGCAAACACAAAACAAAACAGGGGCGCCTGGGTGATTTAGTTGGTCAAGTATCTGACCGGCTCAGGTCATGATCTTGCAGTTCATGGGTTGGAGCCCCATGTCGGGCTGTGCTGACAGCTTGAAGCCTGAAGCCTGCTTCAGATTCTGTGTCTCCCTCTCTCTCTGCCCTTCCCCTGCTTACTCTCTCTCTCTCTCTCTCTCAAAAATATATAAACATTAAAAAAAAAAATTAAAACACACACATACAAACCCTCCAAAACAAAACCCAATTTAAAATGCAAAGACAGAGAAAAGAACAGATAATCTTGAAAAGGACAACTAAAATGACAGCAGACTTTGTAAAAAAAAAAATTAACAATAATAATAATAATGATGATGATGATGATGATGATGATGATAATGGAAGCCAGAAGACAATGGGACATTTTCTTAGTGATGGAAGAAATGATCTGCCAAACTAAAATCTTTATACAGTGAAATTGCCCTTCAAAAATGAAAATTGGCAAATGAAAACTGAGAAAACTTGTCATCTACAAACCAGCATGAAAGAAAAATAAATGAAAAGGTAGATGTAGTTTAAATCAAGATAATGAATGAATTACTTAAAAAATGTCTACTGAGGTAAAAATACACATAAAATTAAAATCTAAGACAAAATGTCTACAAGAGACTTTTGTTCAGGCCATAATGGAGTAACTGGTACTTCAGTAGTCCTCTTCCTATCATAAAACTACTATGTATAAAACAACTGTTTTCAGAGATTGGACAACACAGCAATGCAAAACTAATCACTGAAATAGGGAAAACGAATGAAGTGAGTCCAATGACTGTTCCATAGTTTTACAGGACACTCTTTCTAGACTACAGCAAAGGGACAATAAATCTAAGAGATCACAGCAAGCTGAGGAAACTGATCAAGGCCAATAGAACTAGAATTTGAGAACAATTTGCAAGAAAGAGGAGCAATGAAGAGAAAACTCCATGACTCTGCACAGGACTGCCTTGAATTGATTGATGTTATGACTTAACTCCAAAACACCAGGCCAAAAAAAAATAAAAAAATAAAAAAATAAAAATGTAGAGAAAAACTACTGAGGAGCTATACTGGACAATTCACAAAACAGAGAAAACTCATTAAATACCCTGTTAATTCAGTCAAAATCCAAACAAAGCCATGCCTTAGGAATAAGGATAAACTAGTGCTAAAGACTAATTTCTCTCAATCATAACAAAGCCTTAAAACAATCTTCTAAAGGATCAATATGTCACAATCCATATGTCAATTAAAAAGCATGCCAGAACAAAGTCCAAAATCCAAATACTCAATAATGTAACATTTGTAATATCCATATCTAATAAAAAATTATTGTCTGTACAAAGAAAATAGGAAACATGATTCATAACTAAGACAAAAATATTTCAACAAAAAACAAATCCAGACATAATAAAGATAATGGATTTAGCAGACAGATTTTAAAACATTTTTTAATAAAATTTTATTTTTTACCAAATATGGGCAAAGATGTAAAGGGAAGTATGAACACAATTAGAAAAATGGGATGTTTTTAAAGAGAATCAAATAGAATCTCTAGAGTAGAAAAACATAGTATCTGAAATAAAAAACATGACTAGAGGTGCTAAACATAACAGAAACTATCCATGAAGAACACAGGAAAAGAAGGTCTAAAAACAATGAACAGAACTTCAGTGGCCTGTGGGACAATAAATGGTCTAACATTTGTATGAATATAGTCTGAGAAAAATAAGGGAAAGAAAATATTTCAAGGCATAACTGCCAAAACTTTCCAGATTTCATGAAAAATTACAACCAAAAGAGCTAAATAAATCCCAAGCAAGAAAAGTGCAGAAAACTTCAACAAGGCACATCATAACCAAAATAAAAATTGATGATTAAGCAAACACCTTACAAGCAGTCAGAGAAAACACATCACACACAAGATAATAAGAATAAAACTGACTTCTTGTCAGTAACAAGCAAATCAGATGGCAATGAAACATTACCCTAAAACTACTCAGATAATACCCTAAAAACATGTAATTTTATATTCAGCAAAAACATCTTTCAAACATAAAGGCAAAATAAAATTTTTAGGAAAATAAAAGCTAAGAATCAAAACTCAACCACATCAATAACTTCATAAAGTATAAATAAATGGTCTGAACACATTCATGAAAAGTAATAAATTACAGAAAAACTATAGTGAGGGAAGAGGGGAAAGCAAAACCCAACTATAAGATGTCTATATGAAACACTGTATATAAAACCACAGATGACAAGCATAAAGATGGAAAAAGATATATCATGAAAACATTAAATATAAGAAAGCTGCTATAGATAAATCATACCAGGGAAGTTACTTCAGAAAATGGGATATTACCAGAGGTCAGAGGAATATTTCATGCTGATAAATAAAAGCTGAATCATCAAGAAAATGTAAAAATCCTGGGGCACCTGGGTGGCTCAGTTGGTTAGGTGACTGACTTCGGCTCAGGTCATGATCTCACAGCTCGTGAGTTTGAGCCCCGTGTTGGTCTCTGTGCTGACAGCTCAGAGCCTGGAGCCTACTTCAGATTCTGTGTCTTCCCCTCTCTCTACCCGTCCCCTGCTCATGCTCTGTGTTTCCCTGTCTCTCAATAATAAATAAACGTTAAAAAAATTAAAAAAAAAAAGAAAATGTAAAAATCCTAAGTGTATATGCAACTAATAACAGAGGTTCAAAATACAAAAACTGACAGAACTGGGCTGCCTGGGTGGCTCAGTCCATGATCTCACAGTTTGTGAGTTTGAGCCCTGAACTGAGCTAGCTGCTGTCAGCATACTGCCTGCTTCAGATCCTGTCACCCTCTCTCTTGAAAATGAATAAACACTTAATAAAAACAAAAACAAAAACAAAAACTGACAGAACTAAAAGGAGACAGAAACATTCACACTGTCGATAATTTTAACACTCATCTCCCAGGAAATCCTGGAACAATTATGTATAAAAGCAATAATGATACAAAAATTTTGAACACTGTCAAATACCTTGGCTTGTTATTAATAAATATTGCATTCAACAATAGTAGAGCATACAATGTTTTCAAGTGTGTATGAAACATTCATGAAAACCATATGTTGAGCCATAAAACAAATCCTGGTAAGTTTAAAAGAACTTATATAGAATATGTTCTCTGACAACAATGGAATGAGATAAGAGTAATAACTTTAACAATAATACTAATATTAAAAGCTACTTTGAAAGAAAACACAGTCAGATATTAAACAGCACACTTCTACATAACCCATAAACAAGAAATCATGAAGGACATGAGAAAATATCTTGAACTAAATGATAATGAAAACTCAACATAAGCAAACGTGTGGGATACATCTCAAGCAGTTTATCAGAATTTATAGCTTTATATGCTGACATTAAACAAGAAGGAATGTTTAAAACCAATGGCCTAAGATTCTATTTTAAGAGGTCTGAAAAAGAACAAAGTAATGTATAACAAGAGCAATACATAGACATCAAAAGTGAGTATATGGAGATGGGAGTTTGTTCTAGTGTCCCTGCATTATCTAAAAAGTGGTAAAAGTACTAATTTACTAAATTAGTAATAATTAAAATTATAATCTTGGGGTGCCTGGTGGCTCAGTCAGTTAAGTGTCCAGCTCTTGATTTCAGCTCTGGTCACGATCTCATGGTTCATGGGTTCGGGCCCTGTGCTGGGCTTTCTGCTGGCATTGTGGAGCCAGCTTGGGACTCTCATATTCTCTCTCTCCTCCCCCCTCGCTGCCCCTCCCCCACTCACATGCTCTGTCTCTCTCCCTCAAAATAAATAAATATACATTTAAAAAATAATAACTAAATAAAATAAAATTATAATCTCTAATGTAATCACTAAGAGAACAGAAAAAGTATAAAATACCAAAGTAACAGTATGCAGAATACTGAAGAGTAAACAATACTCAGTCAAATCAATTGAAAAAAAAAGTAAGAAAGGAGGAAGGGAAACAAAACCAAACCAAATAGGCAGGACCTATAGAGACCAATTTAATACACTGCATATTTAAACACAATCATATCAAAATTATATTTAAAATAAATTGAATAAATGCACAAATTTAAAAACAAAGATTTTCACACTGGGGGGAAGAAAGCCCAAATGTATGTTTTTATATATAAAAAAAATCTAAAATACAAGGATAAATAAGGACAGTTCAAGGCAGATTAACATAAGGGAAGGGAAGCAAAAATAATGTAAAACACAGAGGTAGACAAACCATAAGAGACTCTTAAATACAGAGAACAAACTAAGGGTTGCTGGAGGAGTGCTGGGTGGGATGATGGGCTAAATGGGCGAGGGGCATTTAGGAGGACACTTGTTGGGATGAGCACTGTTATATGTAAATGAATTACTAAATTCTATTCCTGAAAATAAATAAATAAAATTAAAGTTACTATTTTTGCATTCCCCCCAAAAGAGAGGTTCAAGGCAAAATATGAGCCATACAAACCACAGCCAAGTGGAAGATGATTTTACAATGATTTAAGACCAAAAAAAGTAGACTTAAAGGTAAAAAAGGTACTTTATATGTTCAGTTGACCAGAAAGATATAGCATCTGTAAGTGTGCACTATGTAACAGTCTTGAAATATAAAAACACAGAATTATAGACCTATAAGGAAAGTCATATCAATAATCACATTAGGTGTTTTTAATATACCTCTCTCCATAAATGAAGAAATAAATGGACAAAAGAGTACTGATATGGAAACAGGAGTATCATGATTAACCATGTTGGCCTGACATACATAGAAATTCACAGCCAACAACTTCCAAATATGTATTATTTTCAAATGTGAATAGTGTTTATGAAATCTCATTAATGTGAGGCTAACAAATAGTGAAAATATTTCAAAAGTTTAAGATTATACAGACTATATTGTTTCTGCATAGTGAAGTTCAGTTAGATATTAATAAGAAAAAGAAAACCGGAAAAACTTCATGTTTTTGGATATAAAAAACTTCCCTTCAAGAGATGATATTTACAAATGACATATCTGATAAAGGGTTAGTATCCAAAATATGTAAAGAACTTGTAAAACTCAACACACAAAAACAATCCAATTTAAACATGGGCAAAAAACATTGTTCCAAAGAAAAATGAATAGACATTTTTCCAAAGTAGACACATAGATGGCCAAAAGACACATGAAAAGATGCTCAACATCACTCATCATTAGGAAAATTCAAATCAAAACTATAATGACATCTCACCTCACACCTGTCAGAATGGCTAAAATCAACAACACAAACAACAGGTGTTGGCAAGGATGTAGAAAAAGGGAAATCCCCTTGCACTGTTGGTGGGAATACAAACTGGTGCAGTCACTCTGAAAAACAGTATGGCGGCTCCTCAAAAAGTTAAAATAGAACTCCTTATGGTCTAGCAAATTGCACTACTAGGTATATACCCAAAGAATACAAAAATACTAATTCAAAGGGATACATGCAGCCCGATATTTATAGCATTATCTAAAGTAGCCAAATTATGGAAATAGCATCCATCAACTCATGAATGGATACAGAACAGTGGTCTACCTACCTACCTACCTACACATACAATAGAATACTATTCAGCCATAAAAAAGAATGAATATTGCCCTTTACAACAACATGGATGGAGCTAGAGAATATAATGTTCAGTGAAGTCAGAGAAAGATAGTATCATGATTTCACTCATATGTGAATTTAAGAAAGAAAACAGGGAAAGGGATACAAAGAGAGAAAGAGAGAGAGAGAGAGAGAGAGAGAGAGAGAGAGGGGGAGAGAGAGAGGCAAACCAAGAAACAGACTCTTAATGATAGGGAACAAACTAATGGTTACCAGAGGGAAGCTGGGTGGGGTGGAGGGTGAAATAGGTGATGGGGATTAAGAAGTGCACTTGTGATGAGCACCAGTTATTATATGGAAGTATTGAATCTCTATACTGTATACCTGAAACCAACATTGCATTGTATGTTACCTAACTGGAATTTTAAATAAAAACTTAAAAAAATAAAAAGAAGGAAACTTCCCTTCAAAATAATCCATGTAGAGGACATCATAATGAAAATTATAAGATAATTTAAGGTGACCTTTAATGAAAACATGAAATATCAGAATTGGGAGAATAAAATTAAAGGTGTGCTTAGAAGGAATTTTATGGCTTTAAATGTCTGCATTAAAATGTATGTATTAGAAAAAATAAAAACAAAAATCAATGATCTAAGCACCAGCACAAGATTACAAAATGTGCAATAATTAAACCCAAAGAATACAGTGTACAAAAAGAAATAAAAAGAGCAGAAATTAATGAAAACATGCAAGAGAGGTGATCATCTAATCATCTTCAACATATTTTGTGTCTTCTTGATTTCAAGGGAGTATACTGACAACAGCCCCCCCACCACTCCCCATCGTTGACTGCATAAGTAAATACACAATTTGTGCATCTTACAACTTTAATCACTATTTTTCTGGAATTAAAGAAATTATCTGCCTAACTACAACCAAAAGGCTTGGCTTTTAATGGGGACGGGGGAGGGGGGAGGAAAGAATACAGGATTTCGGATAAGCTTGTGAAGTGGGGAATTAATATGCAACTTTGTATCATGGTAAGAAATTGGAAGGTCTAATACCCTCAAATACAGGGAGCAAAAGGGGTTGACAGTCTCTACTTGAGCTCTGAGTTAAAAACAGTTTCCTAAGTATTTCACCACTAGCCTGCTCCACAGCCTCCATAGGTTTGGTTTTATTACAACAGTCATCAGAAAATTTCCAATAAGGAAACTAACATAAAATCAATTTAGACAGCTTTTCTTTTCAGGTCACTGGCAAATGCAAATAAGAAGTGAAGAAATAAACTCTTCATCCAATCTATACAAAAATCCCACAGAAAAGTCTGCTAAAGTTTATAAACTAACATTGTAAAACAAAGGAATAATCCGCCATGAATCAGAGTGACTAGAATGAGTTGCAAGAGGCTTAAGTATTAGAACTGTCAGGTGTGTGTGTTTGTACACATACATTTAATTTTTGATGTACATTTTATATATGTATATATTTAATTTGTACATAATTTGAATATTAATACAATATATTTTAAATATACATTATTTGAATTATTAAAAGCATAAAAGACCAAAAGGGCGAATTTGAAAAAATCTAAAGAAAAGTTCTAGAAATTAAAACACAGACACAAGGGGCGCCTGAGTAGCTCGGTTGGTTAAGTGTCCAACTTTGGCTCAGGTCATGATCTCACAGTCTGTGAGTTCGAGCCCCACGTCAGGCTGTGTGGTAACAGCTCAGAGCCTGGAGCCTGCCTCAGATTCTGTGTCTCTTTTTCTCCTCTGCCCCCTCCCGACTCGCGTTCTGTCTCTCTCTCTAAACAAAATATATAAAAAAAATTAAAAACACAGACACTGAAATAACATTTAACAAGTAAATCAAGTAAAATATTAGATACAGCTGAAGAGTGACTAAGTGAACTGAAAAACAACCCTAAGGAAATTAGCTAGAATACTGCTCAGAATCTAGGTATTCTCAGATTTATTGCTGTTGTTATAGATTTATCATGTTCAGAAATCAATGTATAATAAAAACAGAACTTTATTTATTTGCTATTCTAAAGCATTTTTTACTCAATCACAACTTTGCACGGGTATCTGTATGTATTATACTAAGGATTGAAGTATAAATAGTATGTATACAAAATGAGCAGCCATTGATCCTTGGCACTTGGCAACATGTACTTCAAAGGCTCAATATTTTAATTTATGTGTTACCTTAACAAAATCTCTATCAGTCTTCTCCTTCCATTCTTCACCAAATACAGTAGAAAAGGATCCTAAAGCTAAAAGAATAAATAGTATATTCAGTAAAATGGAATTATTCTTTCACTTACTTCCTTAGTATGTAGGTTTAGAAAAAACAGCAAAAGTACATTTACGTATCTTCTTCACTAAAAACTATTTCATAGTAAATGATAGAAAGTCATGATAATCTCTTCTGAAATACAGTTTTTTAAATTACAGAATTTAAAGAAAACTTATCTTTCTACAAACTAAAAATATACAACTCATTTTTATAGTATTTATACAGACAATGTAGAAAAGAAGAATACTGTAACAGTTACTCTGCATTAGGTTTAATCTGTAGACGAGAAAAAAAAAGTCAAACTAATGCTATTGCTATTAGGTTGCCAGAATTTTAAATTTAAAATTTGTATATTAATTTCAAAAGTGATTGTGTAATAAATATTTCAAATAGGATAAGGCATTCTTTGGAAGTAATTCCCACAAATAAAATCTCCCCTAAGAAACATACTCAGTACTATAGTTTCTCTACATTTGATAAAGTTGTTTTAGAAGAAAAATCAAATCATGCATTTCAAAACCTTCTTAATAACACCCAACCCTTCAGCTCCCCACAACAAAGGTTTAGGCATATAAGAAGATGTTATATCATTTTATTTCTCCTTTATGTTGCTAGCTCATATTATCAGTTATGGGAACAGACAATAAAAGCAGTATGATACAAATGTCTGAAATGTGGGACAATAATAAGCATTAAGCCTTTAAAAATTAGGGAAATGTTTTTGGGGCATCTGGATGGCTCAGCCAGTTGAGCGTCTGACTCTTGGTTTTGGCTCAGGTCATGATTTCATAGTTTCGTGAGTTTGAGGCCCATATTGGGCTCTAGGTTGGCAGCACAGAGCCTGTTTGGAATTCTCTCTCTCCCTCTTTCCCACTTGCGCTGTCTCTGTCTCCCTCAAAATAAACAAACTTAAAAAATTTAAAAAAAAAAAGGGAAGTGCTTTTATCAACCATGAGATTAATTCTTTAATGAAAGCTACTGCTTTTGGAACACAGAAAGAAAACTATATAGTGGCAATAGTTAACAGAAAAACTAGTTTTGTGAACATAATTCTTTAAAAAACAAAAGTAAGCATACTTAATGGATATGTTGTGATCAGCATATACATTTTCTGTTGTAAAAAGATTTATTGAATCTTTGTATTCTTATTATGCCTTAGACCTAACATTTCCTTAATAGTGAGTTAAGCAAGTTTGTTAAGTATTTAGGTTAGAGTAAGAATTTTCACTTAAACATACTAAAAGGGATGAAGAATAAATTTTAACATAAGTTTATCAATTAATTTCAATATTGACAATAGGGTCATGAAGATATGACAAAATAGATGTGAAAGTTTTTAATAAGTAAATAAACTACAATGACCTAAGGAAGAATTTCATAAAATATCACACTTACATATAAAATAGCCACTTAATTAGAAAAATGAAGCCCACATACCACTAAAGAGAAATAAGGTTTTGTTTGTCCTGAAAAAACCTTATAAAGAAAAACTTCACTGGGAAAAGAATACTAGATGGAAATATAAGATGGGAAAATTACACTTTTTGTCAAATAGAATTTTTATTATATTCTTCAAACATACAAAAAATATAAACATTCTACATTTTCTAAAGGAAGTGTCATGTATATTTATCTCTTATTAAAATCCCATGCCCTAAAAATAAATCAAACTGCTCAAAAGCCTAACCAAATCAAATATATTCATAATCCTCAGATCTAATGTAAAATCACTGCTTTAAGTATAGTGTCTTCATAAAGTCCCCAAGTACTCTGAACTCTAAACTTCTGACTATTGGTATGATAGTAATATTCCTTAAATATCATTTGCTAGATTATTAGTTTTTGATTGCTATACTGCATAAGATTAATAAAAGTGACTAAAAAATGCATGAAGACAAACTAGGTCTGAAGAATGTCAGACCTCAGTAAAGCAAAACTGGTAAGATAATTTTTATTGTATATACACATGTAATCCTATTCATTGATTAAATGGTCAAGATGTCACCAAAATTATTCTGGTTTGAGAATATTTTTTCTAAAAACTTCATTTTAAGGTTTCTAAATGTGAAAAATTTAAACTTTATTCCATTTAAATGCTGAAATGGGGGCGCCTGGGTGGCGCAGTCGGTTAAGCGTCCGACTTCAGCCAGGTCACGATCTCGCGGTCCGTGAGTTCGAGCCCCGCGTCAGGCTCTGGGCTGATGGCTCGGAGCCTGGAGCCTGTTTCCGATTCTGTGTCTCCCTCTCTCTCTGCCCCTCTCCCGCCCGTTCATGCTCTGTCTCTCTCTGTCCCAAAAATAAATAAAAAACATTAAAAAAAATTAAAAAAAAAAAAAAAAAAAAAAAAATAAATGCTGAAATGTCCTTAAAAGACCCAAACAAAATATTAGGAACCATAAAACATGAAAGTGAGACAGAAATCCACCAAATTTATATCTCCAAAGTTATAATTCAAACTGAGAAGTACTTTGTTCCTCCCTCATATAACCAACAAGACTTTCAGGCAGGGTAAAAAACTAATTTCACTTTTGTTTAAACATTTCAAAATTGCCTTCACACAACCTTAAGTACCTGACAAATTCTAAGGTATCCTACTACTTAGTCCCAAATAAAATTATGTTTGAAAAGTATACTACTTGACCCAATCAAATTGCAGAAAAATGAACTTATTTGCAAACATGTTACTATTTAAGGATAAAAACAATAATAGTCACAAATCTATAAAATACTGTAAGAAATTCTCTCTCAAACTGTGTCTACTGTGCTATACATAGTGCCGATATGATAAAATAATTTCAATATATCAATACCTTACCTTTTTTTTTTTTTTTTTTTTTTTCCTCATGTATCTGAGTTGTTGGGAAAGACATTATGCAAAGTTTGGTCTTGAACAGCTGAGTGCCTTCCCGAGGAGATAAATTAAATCCCTCTCTCCATGTAACTATGTGCACCCAGAATTTCCTTTTGATTCATGCTATCTACCCTATTTGGGATTACCCCCATACCTTACCCATTAGTAGTATATACTGATGGCAAAAGAGGTTACAATGGCGTTCAAATAGAAGGAGGGTTGAGAAGAAAAAATTTTACATCAATAACATTCAGCCAACATAGATATTTTAAAAAGAAAAACCATGAGTGGAAAAATTTCGAAACATATTTTCTAAATCCCTATTAAACTACAATTAGAGAAATGAGCAATTTAGTATTAAGAGTAACCTAGATTTACAGAACATATATAATTTAACTTATGAAAATCTTTGATGAGCAAATCCTGTAAGTAAAAAGGATATGGAATATTTGGTAACTCTTATTTTATTTAGGCAGCAAATTTAAATATATTGACCTAAACTTTTAACTAAAAATTATAACACACACTACAAAAAAAAAATTTCTTGCAGGTCCCAGTCTTTTCTATCAGGATTCTGTATCAAACAATCTTCTAACATCAAGAAACCCATATTATTACTCTAAGAAAAACCCAGGATTTTTATTGCAAAAGTTCTAGTGAGGTAATTACTATTCAAATATTTAAAGTTAAAGAAACAAATATTCATTATCTTAAATAGCACATTTAATATAATAAAAGCAAATAAAGAATGCTATTATACTAATAAAAAGTACTTTTCTCCTTAAAAACCTTTTTAAAAATCCCTAAGACCTTTATAGACTGATCATACAATAGGTTCAGCTTAAAACTTACTGTCGTCAAACACCCCGGCATTAGCAAGTAATAAAGTGATGATTTTAGGGTCTTTTTCGAGTTGCATGACGTGCTTGCTTTCATTTGATAGAAGAGTGCATACATTAATAGCAAAGTCCACTTCATTTGGGAGTCCAGATAACAGTGAAAGCACCAATTTATTATAATCATTTGGCGAATTGAAGTCCATAGATAGCCCATAACTTTGACGCAGATAATCTAAGACAAAAACAAAAACACCTTAAGTATATCAAGGATTAGACACCATTGTGGATAATATCTTGCAAATACAAGACAGAGGCTTGTTTTCTTTTATGAAATTTAAATTGAGTAGAAGGTTAAAGAGTTCAACTTTCTAAACTTAAGTGAAAATTACATTCTTCAAAAAGTATTAAAATACAAAAAATGTACTATATCCTCTTGGATATCATTACCAAATTATTATTGTATCATTATTTAAATTTACCTACTCTGTACTTTTTACTCCTGCACTTCAAGAATCTATTTCTGATTCTTTTACACTACTAAGCCAGGGACACTGATTCTTTTGAAATTTTGACAATATCATGATTTTAGACACATTGTCTACCTTCTTTACCTAATTATAGGAGAATTATTACTTTTTTGGTCAGATTTATCACAATAATTAACACAGTAAAATTCATGCTTTTTAGTTCTATGAGTTTTGACAAATGAAGTCTTTTAACCACAACCACAATGAAGATACAGAATATTGCCACCACCCACAAAAGTTTCTTTATGCTCTTTTGCAGTTAAGCCCCTCTTCTAACCACAGACAACCACTGATCTACTTTCTGTTCCTATACATTTTTATTTCAAAATTCCAAATAATTGGAATTATTTGGTATGTAATCTTTTATGTCTGACTTCATTCATTTAGCAAAATGCTTTTGAGATTAATATCCATATTGAGGTATATATTAGTAGTCTGTTTTTAATGCTATAGTGTGGGCATAACACAATTTGTTTATTCATTCCCTAGTTGAATGACATTTGAACTGTTTTCAGTTTTTGGCACTTATGAATACAGTTGCTATAAACATTCACATATTCGTACAGAAATATTTTTTCACTTCTCTTGCATTGCTGGGCCATATATAAGTGTATGTTTAACTTGGTAAGAAACTGTGAAGCTGCTTCCAAAGTGGCTTATAACATCTTGCATTTCCAGAAGCAATCCACAGTCCTGTTGCTCTGCATCCCTGTCAGCATTTTAATAGCGTCAGTTTTAAATAATCTGAATGTGAGTTATTTATCAAGTATTTGTTTTATATTTTTTCCCAAACAGTGGCCTATCTTTTCAGTTTCTTAACAGTGTCTTTGAAGAGTGTAAGTTCTTCATTTTGATGAAGTGTGATTTATAACTTTTTACCTTTATGGTTCATGATTTTGTATCCTAAGAAATCTTTGCCTAATCCAAGGTAACTAAGATTTTCTGTAGGACAATTAATTCAAAACATCTTCAAAACTTTGAAGGTAGGAAAGATGGACTTACAGTAACATATAATCATAATATATAAGAAAATGTCAGTTTAGGCCTTGGTAGCTATGTCCTCAGACATATGCTCCAAATACATTTTCACATAAAGATATTAACTAGTTAATGGGAAGAGGTAAGAAAACAAGAAATAGAAAACTTCCAGATGAGACATTTCAGAAACACATGAATTTTTTAAAGGATTTTTTTTCAACCTTGCTAAATGGAATGCAAATAGAAATCTATTGTCATAACATGCCACAGAAGAAAATCATATAGGTAAGAAATTTCTTTATTTCCCACTGTAGACAGCTGAGGCAACACCTCTTCAATTCTAAAATATTCTAGGAATTTCTCCAATAATATAATAGCAAAGAAGGGCCACAACAGAGTTATAGATTACTATGACATATTCTTTACAATATTTAAAATCGAATAATACATTGTTTATTTTCTACAATCCTGATAAATGAAATTTCTAATAACAACATAAGATAAACATAAAATCTGGAGAAAAGGTAACAAAACTTCTGTGAATATAGGAACAGATTAAGCTATTCCTGTCATACACTGGAATTGATGATGAGATGCCAAGTTTTAGCTTCCATGAAACTTTCAGGCAAATCTCTTGAATAGAAAAGAATTGGGAACCCAACTCAACATCTGTCACAGTCTTGTTTATGTGCTTTCAATATGACCTCAGAATTGTTGGCGTTTGCTATTGGACAATGACAGATGCTGACACTCAATTCTGTTCATCCTTACCTGAGTGACTTTGTCAAACACATCTCCAAACAAAATAAAATAAATAAATATGATATTAACAAAAGTCCTTTAATTGTATCAGGCTTGGTAAAGATTTCTAACATAATGTAGGAGAAAATGTTTCTAAGATTTTAAGATCTTCTCTCCCTTCCCTTCCCCAAGGAAATAGGATTTGAACAGCTATAATTTTATAATTGATATAGGATCAGAAATTTATTTTCAACATTCTTGACTCAAAGTTTACACAAACAGATCACTGCTGACAAACTTATAACAAGTGTAAGTAAAACTGCACTCCTTATCAAATGTCCTAGGGCTACGGCCAATTGAAATTTCTTAATTCAAAATATTGTTTAAGAATAGCTTTTTTAAATATCAACAATTTAAGTGTCTCTAGATAAATATATTGATCCAAATACATTTGTCCAAACCTACACAGAAAGTACGGCGTATGATCAAAGAGGTAGACACAAATCTTCTATAGGTTCTAACTAGAATTTCCTAGAGGTTCTTAATCTACCAGTAGGTAATTTTAATTTGGTCTTTACTTAAAACACACCGATACACACACAAATTGACAGCTATGAAGCTTACTCTATTTACCTTAATGACACTTGAAAAGAACCTTAAAAGAATTTGTTTGTATAATGATAACTGTGTTAATTTTCAGAACACTGTCATAATGTTGCTATGCCTACTCCTAAAAACAACACCTTCAAATTCATAAATGCTGCCCTGAAATACTATCTCTTTTCAGTTTGAATTAGGTATGTTGTAGTTTGATGTTCCCTAGCGATTCTTACTTCCTTTCCTTTCCTGAGTCCCCAGTCTTGATTTTGTCAAATATGCTACATGTTATATAACTACTCAGATTCTACTTTTAAAAGAGACAACACATATATGACAGCATATCAGAAAGAAGTTATTTTAACGAAGTTAAGCAATTCTGTCATTCCCTTAACTTGTATAGATCTATCAATGGCTTTCACTAGGCTTCTGAAATACCAGAAATATTTCACATCTTTTTTTCTTGGGGTCATTAGTTTAACTAGGAGAGGAAAAAAAAGAAAAAGAAACACCAGATCCAGAAAAAAATTCATTTTAAACAAGAACAAAAGTAGAAATGGGTCAATACGGGTAGCTGTAAAAGCAGACACCAAACTCTATTTAAGTTACAAGAATGGACAGTTCTGCTATTGCTGTAATATAGGAACCACGCAGTTATATACAGTTGAAATGGTCTTAAAGGTCATTAACATAATGTCTCATTCAATGTAGGAATACCCTTTATAGTATCCTTGAATAAAATAATGGTCATTAGCCCTTTTTAGGAATAGAGAGTATATTACCTAACAAGTCACCCCATTTTATCAGCTTAAAGTATTTTCAAGATTTTCTACATGGTGACTTAAAATATTCCCCTTTAAACTTGGCTCTTGAGGTAATTAACTACTTAATAAACATAAAGTGAGGTTTGGTTTGTACTCATCACCACCAAACCCTGCCCCCATTATACAAAAGCATCATAATGATGAAGCCTCTTCTAATAATGATCAAATTCTAGAAGATTCTGTGTCTTACTGAACAGGGAAGAAATACAGAGTGAAATTCAACATGAAAGAATATTAGAAAATAGATAATGGAAAATAAAATTAGTGATACTGACACAATGAGAGAGCTTAATGATTATCTACAAGAGACTGGGACTAGCACTAATGAAGAATAATAAATATCTAAAAAACTGTGTACTTTGTCAATAATATACCCTTGAAAAAAACATACCTCCTCTTTTTTTAGGCCAAATGTTGGTGACTGAAGAAAAGAGATGCTTCATCTCTTCAGAGTTCTTTTCCTAGTCATCACGGTCCCAACACCCAAACTCCAAATACTGGAACCCCCATCTACTCTGACTTAATAACCTCTTTCTTAGACTTTCAACCTGATTATTTCCAATTTGAGTCCTGCTCTTTTTAGCCGCAGATTCCTCTATAGCCATTTTAAGAATGACTTAAATGGAAAAAAAAAAAAATCTTATCCTTGGTACCATGGAAAAAATTACATAGTTAGAAATATTTCTGAGGAATTCTGAGACTGGAAATTACAGTAATTGTAGAAAATCTAGTAGACGCTATCTGAGTATTCTTGGCCTTCCTAATCCTAGGAAGTTCTCATTTTGGTGACTATTCAGATTAAACTGACCATTAGTCGAAAAGGAAAAAAAAAAGGAAAAAACTTCACTTGAAAGTATGGGTATTTCTAATTCTGAAAATTCCTGCAACTAAAAATCTTATACAGCCTATTACAGAAAGGACCCTTATATCAATTAGATGTGGATCTTTGAAAGTTGCACATGCAAAGTAAAGGATTAATTCATTGGATGATGTCTATTTTCCTAATTCAAAACTGTACAATTTCCAATGATATTTACCTGATACACTGTGTTGCTGGTAATTGTAGGAAGATGGAATTGCACCAATAGGAAGCTGTGGCTTTGGATTGCCTGGTGGTACCTCATCATCATCCTCCCCAAAATGATGAACTTTCTCGTATTTTTCTAGGTAACTGAAATAGAAAAACACAGCAGAGTTTTACAAATAGGTTTACATCTTATTTTTTAACTCCTACTACCACATGATCTGTTTTCCTTCCCTAGAGGCCCTAAATTTAAAAAAAAAAAAAAAAAAAAAAGATACCACAAGCCTCTTAGATTAAACAGTCACATCAACTGTGATACTACAGACAAACTCAATGCAATGGTTCTAAAGTGCTTTTATATTTTCTCCCTGGTGCTCTAGTGGCTAGGATTAAAAAAAAAAAAAAAAAGTGTTTTTATATTTTCAGAAAAGACCACTCCACTACTCAAATAAAAATACAAAAGTAGGTAATATCAAAGGACAAACACATGTACATGAATGGGAGAACATATCATTTACCAATTAAAAAAAAAAAAATTATCCACGGTCATTTAAAAGCCAAGAGAAAATGAGAAGATTCTCTAACCTTAGTCTCCCCTAACCTCACTCACCAGAGATAATCACTAACCAGGTTCACGTGGTTACTGGAGTATATTTTCTGTGCAAAATTTTATTTAACAGTATGTTTTAGAGATCTAAGTATGTCAATACATTAGTACCACTTCAGTTTTTTCTTAACAGCTGTATAATATTTGATCCTCTTCATATATCATAACCTAATTAGATCTCTAGTGATACATTTAGCTACTTTCAGTTTGTTTTCTGCTATTAAAATCATGCAGCAGGAATAAGCTTAATCTGTTTGAATTTTTTTTGTGCAAATTTGTTTGAATATTTTCCTCTAGATAGGCATTGGAAATGGTATGCCCATTCTAAATAAATTCCCATCTAAAAGTGATGGCCTAATATATTTTAACTAATTTATAAGATAGTTCCTGTATCCCCTGCTGTATTATCATTACTGGGTATGATTAATCCTCTTGATGTTAATTAGAATTAAATTTCCAAAATTCTCAATCTATCATCACCTACCAGTTTATAATAAGATTCTCAGGTAAGCTTTTTAAATGGGGAAACAACTGGTCAAACCCCTGCCAAATACAATGCTGCAGCTAACAAACTTGCTACTGTACTTCACAAATAAGGCGAACTGATTAATACAGTAACTTAAATTTACTACAGAAAAGTTCTAGATGTGACTATTTTATGGATCACCCCTTCTACCATTCCTGATCCAAGCAGATACTAAGTTCATTAGTAGACATTTTCAAAGTCCTGTAGCTACCTACCCTTTGCTTTTTAGTTACAGACAGCTGAGATGAGGAAGGGGATTATCCATGAAGTATAGGATGATCTCAGAAGTATTATTTTGAGTACCAAAACTTAACTTTCAAGGTGGGATAAATGGAAACTATAATTTTACAAATATGAAACACGGAAAATCATTACCATTCCTTATTTTCCCCTTTCAGTCTTATAAGGCACAGTAATTCACATCTTTGAGCCTGAAAAGGAATTAAAATGTCCCTTCCCTTTCCTTCTAAGTTCCCCATATAAGCTCAATTTGAACAAGAACTCGTTCCTAGCTGGCAGTTTGATAACTAATGGATCCAACACTTTTCTGCTGGAGATACAGCCGACTAAAGCAGAGACGTGTGTGCAGATACAACCCTTGGGCATTGAGAAGAGTATGCAGCTACATACATTTCACCCTGACCCTGGGGATGTCCGCGGCAGATAGATTTACAGTCTAAAAACATAAAACAAAAGGATGATTAAAAAGAAGCAGTCTCTCTCCAGGATAGACCCACAATGGACTTAAATAGGAATTTTTAATGCAGATATCATAAAAAGAAGAGTATATATAAATTTAGACACAAACAGCTGCTCAAAAATTATGTGACATATTTTCTGCAAATGAAGGATTATCGACACTCAGGTAATAGTATGGATAGAGGTATTTTAGAGAGTATAGTCTTTCAGAATTGATTGAACTAGTTGTGGAATGGTTAAACACAAACTCAAATATCTTCATTAAATAATTTTTATCTAACTATAATCAAAATAACAATAAAGATGTAGAATTTTTAAAGTTTATTTTGAGAGAGAAAGAGAGAGAGAGAGCACAAGCAGGGGAAAGGCAGAGAGAGACGGAGAGAGAGAATCCAAGCAGGCTCAGCACAGAGCTCGATCCCGCAAATGACCTTGAGATTCCATGGGGCTCGATTCCATGAATTCTGAGATCATGACCTCAGCTGAAATCAAGAGTTGGATGCTCAACCAACTGAGCCACCCAGGCACCCCACAGACAAAGAATTTTAAGATCAAAATCTTCCATTAATATGTTTAAGATACTCTTTATAAATCTGTTATAACTGAACACAGCAGATTTGAAATTTGGGTTTGTTTTGTTTTTTTTATACCCAAACTGTGGTGCAAGGTAGGAGTGCCTGACAACAACACAAGCACTATATACTCATAATAAATGGTGTATTCTATACATAAAACCTTTTATGACTCAAATTTTCTTAAAATGTTAAAAATATGACCTCTGTCTGGTCCCTTGACACATTCCTCCAGATTCTTTATATAATTTCAATCCCCAAAAATCTGTGCTTTAGGCAAGTTGTTATGATTTTTGGAATTTTTATTTTCCTGGCTTGAGGGCCAGTACTTGTTCTCACTGTTATGATTAAATATTTCCAACTAAAACTCAACCTCTCTTAGTTCAACCAAGGTTTTGGCACCCAGTTTTGATCTCTTGTCTCTCACAATAAACAAGCACAAAGTCTTTTGGCTTTTCAAAGAGTTATATACTTCTAAAAAGTAAAAAGTAATAACAGATAAGAGAAAGCTGCTAAAATACAGAGTTATATTTCAAAGTCTAAGTTTTCTAATTTAATTCTCTATCATGACTTAGAGCTTATACACTAACAGATATTTTGTGTTCACTCATTAAACTATAAATGCTAGACTGTACATTTCACTCTCTTTCTTCTCAAACTCAATGACATCACTTTGAATAGTTAATATATGAATCAAACCAGTATTTACTACATTTCTATGGTAATCTGCCTAGCACACTACATATTTTGTTCAAGTTTATTTATTTATTTATTTTGAGAGACAGAGAGAGAGCACATGAGCTGAGGAGGGCCAGAGAGAGAGACAGAGTGAGAGAGAAAGAGAGTGAGAGAGAATCTCAAGCAGTCTCCACACTCAGTGCAGAGTGCCATGCAGGGCTTGAACTCACGAACCATGAGATCATGCCCTGAGCAGAAATCAAGAGGGGGACACTTAAGCAACTGAGCCACCCAGGTGCCCATACACTACATATTTAACTCAAGACTGGTAAAATATTGGAATCCAGATAGGAAAAGATTCAACTGGGATGAGTTTTATCTTCTTTTTCTTCAACTTGGCATTAATTTATTTTATAGTAGATTCTATATCACAGGTTACAGACTCAGAGGAAGGCAAATATGAAAAGCTGGCATGTAATACAGAAATTGTTGTAAATGGCACTGTTAATTAAAAGCCTTAATAAGTGTGACCAATCCCAATACAATGCAGGGGGGAGTGTTAAGAGTCCATTTAATATAGCATCAAATAAGAGCACCTCGGTGGCTCAGTCAGTTGAGTGTCCATCTCTTGATTTCATCTCAGGTTGTGATCCCAGGGTTGTGGGATTGAGCTGCGCCTTGAGCTCCATGCTAAGTGTGAATCCTGGTTAAAATTCTCTCTCTCTTTGTCTCTCCCCATTCTCTGCCCCTCTCTCCTGTTCCCGCCCTCTCTCTCTTAAAAAACAAAAACAACAACAAAAAACCCCGCATCAAATAATATGCATGGCTTTATCATGAATGTGGGAAAATTTAACCTCTTGCAATATTTGACAGATTAAGTACATTAAAAAAGTAAATTAGGTTTACAAGATTTGAGTATAATCGCCACTAAGATTGATTTATTAGACATACAATGATTTTCTTTTCAAAACTCCATGGAAATTATAAAACTGATATGTATCAATTCACACAGAAAATTATAGTAAATTTAAGATTAAATATTATATATGGCACATTCTTTAACCATAAAGCAATTCAAAGAAAGTTTTTTCTAAGAAGGAAATTAACCTCTTGGAAAATTAAAACTTTCATGACGTAAAATTCCAAACCTATATGCAATTATCTTCACAATCCTCTTCTAGATTATTTTAAAGCAATTCTCAGATATCATATAATTTCATCTGTACATATTTTGGTAGAGTTCTTGGAGATTAAAATCAACATTAACAACAACAATCAAGAAAAACTCTTGATTATTCTTGGATGAAGGAAAAAAATCAAATGGATATGATTAGGAACACTTCCATGTAACAATTTTTTGAAATGGTTTTAGTTAAAGATGACAGTTCAAGGACCCATAGTCATCTCTTCCCTTAAATCTAATTGCAATGACCTCTAAAGAATAAAAATAGAGGAATACAGCATTATTTGTAAGTTAATAACTTTTAGAATTTCTGGTCCATTAAAAGCAACTTCAAGGATCCACAAGACTAACTTGCAAAACATTGGAGAGAGTAATGTGATCTAGTGGAAAGTGGATGAGATCCTAGGCCAGAACACACAAAAGGCAAGTACAGTTTGGATTTCCTTCAACCACTAAGGGATTAATAGAAAGTGAAGGTGTGTCTGACAATGGGATCTAGAGACTGTCAATTATTTAAAAAGAACTTACAGAAAGGTGGGTTGAACTCAGTGGTTGTTCAGGGAGGCAGTCATTTATAAACTTCACCTTTGAGGTTCTTTGTCAAAATAAACCCAAAGACCCCAGGAGCGTGGGGCACCTATGAAAGGTACCAGCATGGACAGACTGTCATTAAGTATCAACAGGTATTGGATCTCTACTGATGTGCTCTATAAATACACCAGGCACAAAATCAAGTGTGGTGGCTTTGGAAACCATAAAGGTAATGAAATTTCTTTGCCCAGGATTATTCTCCCAAAAAGGGGGCATGAAAGAGTAGATATGACAATGTAGAAGATAACCTGGGTAATGTAGAAGGCAAGCCTGAGAAACTGTTCCACATGTAAAAGAAAAGAACTTAACGAAACTCATGGATAAAAATGAGATATTTACAATAAACAGGAGACCAAACATAGATCAAAAAAACCCAAACAAACAAAACACCTGGTGGTCCTCCAGGAAAGACTAGAGTAAAGGGAACAGAAGTGATAATTACTGTCATCATAAAAGAATTTCTTTAGCTAAAATGTGTAATATGTACATCAAAAAGCTCCCTGGAGCTGGGATATGAGGGCACATGGTTCACCAGGCAAAATTAATGAAAAGGGAAAAACAATTAGACATAACCCGATAAAAGATTTAAGTTTCAAAGCTAAAGATTACTAGAAGTATTCAGAATCACTGCCATTACCCAAAAGTTAATAGAACAGTCAACTAGACTTTGGCTTCTCTTCAAAATTAATTGTAGAAGATAATAAGCAAATATTAGAGTTCTGAGGGGGAAAGTTATTTCACAACAAATCCCTACCCAATCATGTTGTTCAACTAAGACAACAGAAATTCATTTTCATATATGTAAAGACTCAGAATAAAGCAATATAGCTCTTTAGGAAAAAACACACACCCACACACACACAAATAAGTACAATTGACCCCTGAGCAACAGAGGGGTTAGAGGCACCAATTCCCACACAATCTAAATCTGCATTATAACTTCTGACTTCCCTCAAACTTAATTACTATAGCCCACTGACCAGAAGCCTCCCCGGTAACATAAACAAGAAGTTGACACACATTTTGTATTTATGTTACATACTGTATTCCTATAATAACATAAGCTAAAGAAAATAATAAGGAAGAGGAAATACATATATAATACTGTATTGTACAAAAGATCCACATATAAGTGGACCTGTGCAGCTCAAATCACGTTATCCAAGGGTTAACTACACTCTAATGGATAGATGAATCAAAATTAACAAATGGTTAAAAAACAATAGAGATGAATGATAACCTACACAGAAACTATTTAAGATATTAGTATCATTCATAACTATTATATTTCAAAAGAGAATTCAAATGCCATTGGTAATTATGAAAGGAGAACCTAAAAAATGTAAAACTATTAAAATAATTTGAAAAAATATGCCTGATACAAAGTTTAAGAACTTGAAAAGAGAAAGAAGCAGTAATAGAAAACATAATACTGTTTAGACACAATACATTTATACAGAATAAGTGAAAAAATGGATTTATTTTCATAGTTAAAATTAAGGAAAATATGTTCTTTGCTGTGTTTCTCATTTTTTTTCAAGTGTTTAACAGCATAATTAAAATCAGACTAATTACTGGGGCGCCTGGGTGGCTCAGTCGGTTAGGGGTCTAACTCTTGGTTTCGGCTCAGGTCATGATCGCACGGTTTGTGAAACTGAGCCTGCATCAGGCTCTGCATGGATGGCACAGAGCCTGCTTGGGATTCTCTCTCTTCCTTTCTCTGCTCCTCCCTCACTTGTCCTCTCTCTCTCTCTCTCTCTCTCAAAATAAATAAATAAACTTAAAAAAAAAAAACTGTTAGCAATCCAAATATTTATTAATGGTAGTATAAATAAAAACACTGTGGCACATTCATGCAGTGAAGTATTATATGGCAATGAAAATTAGTAAGCTAACATGGATGGATTCAAATGGCCATCAATAAATTAAGTAAAAAAAATCATTTCCAAAGATTATATAATTCCACTTATACAAAGAGCAAAACAAGCAAAAAATTTTTTAATATAATTTTTAGCAATAGACAAGTGGGTGCTAACACCACAAAGAAAAGCCATATAACAATTATCACTTAGAAAAGAAGCGAGGGTTTACCCCTTAAGAGAGAAATGCAATCAAGAAACACAAGCAACTTCAAAGGTATTAGTAGAGGTTTTGTTGTTGTTCTTATTTTGGTGTAGATAAACCTGTATATATTAAGCTTGTGTTTATATTCCACAATTAAAAAAATTTTTTTTAAAGTAGAGTTATTTCAAACTTTCAAATAAAACAAGTATTCCCATTGCTATATAAAATGTTTCCAGTTATAGAAAAAGATTAGAAGCTCTCCGAAAACTGTAATCTAGCAAAATTTGACAAATGTCATAAAAACTGCAGTTAAAAAAGGATTACATATATAAATACTGGAAAAAATAATCTATTAATATATATGAAACACACTCAAGAAAAGATTTTATATAGAAATCCAGTAATAGTTCAGAATTAAAATTTTTTTAAATGTCAAACTCACTTATAGATCAAAGGAAAAAAATGGTATTATCTAAACAAAGGATGCCAAAGGTTATTATGCTTCATTTAAAAAATAATAAATGAAGAATTCTAGAATACTGCTACTTTTGGATCTCTCATATGGCCTTTCATTGTGACATTCATAGCAAAGAATCCAATCTACCTCCTTTATCAATACAAGCTTCCTCAGAATATCATACCTCAACCTGATGCAGGTACTTGCTTCTGTAGAAGAGTACCCTTCAAAATGGGGCACACACACAAAATACTCCAATAGGGAAAGATCTTTCACTTAGGAATCCACACTGTCTTCTCCCTCCCTCACTCCATTATCAGGCAGTCCAGATGTTACTCATT
Organism: Neofelis nebulosa; assembly: GCF_028018385.1. NCBI lineage: Eukaryota > Metazoa > Chordata > Mammalia > Carnivora > Felidae > Neofelis > Neofelis nebulosa. The sequence goes on from NC_080789.1 coordinate 69,364,425, forward strand.
TGATGTGAGACAATGTGGAGGGGCTAAGAGTGGAATCCTCATTCATTCATTAGGCTTTGACCAGTGGAACCTTAACTATATGTACTAATAACGTCTATGTATGCCTAGGTTAAGGGGATTTAAAGATAATATTATCTAATTTTAGTTAAACTATCTCTCACAAAAAAGTTTAAATTTCTTCAAAGAAGTCAGTTTGAATAATGCAAGCAAAATAAAACAAGAAAAGGCAAAACTGACACTTCTAACATGAGCTCATCGTCAACAATACTATGAAGTAAAAACAACAGCAATGTGATCCAATATAAAAGAAGTAGGCCAAAAGATTTCTAAAATTATATTAAAAACAAATACCCTAACTGTGGATTTTCATGCCCTAACAATGATGATGAACCTTGCCCTACGTTACTATTATAGTTTTATGTTACTGACGGTTTCCAAGATGTTTAAAACTAAGTATCCAGAATTTGAAGAAAAACCTCTACATTTTTCTCAGTAGTATTTTCAAGTCACTGAAACTTAATCAAAACTATTTAAAATTTAAAAATAAATTTTATTTCAAGCAAGTGTATTGATAAATATTTATAAGAGCCTTTCAACGGCCAAAATCGATATCACTGGGAAAACATATCTTTATTTTCTCATGACAAAGATGGCTAAATTAATACATGGAAAATATGGCAACAAAACAAATATTGTTGGAAAACGGTAAGAAAACACTACTGAGGAGTTGAAAAAACAAGGATTAGAGCAAATTATACTGTGTGGGAGGTTTTCTGTATAGCTGAATTCAAGTACAGATGTTTCTAACATATCTGAGCTTGTAAGTATTTACTAGAGTCTCTTCCAAAGATGAAATTTGCGAAGAACTACTTTGGGGTGAGTCATTAAAGGAAAGCTGTACCAAAGAGGATATATTCTCAAAAGCAAATGACTTTAGAAAAAAAATTTTCAGGAAAACATGTTAATTCTACTTAAAGCCACAATGAAGAAGCAGCTGCTTTAACTGGGAAAGGGAAGTAGAAGTAGGGGGAGGAAACTGAGGAAGAGGAATGAGAAAGTAGGCAAAGGGAAGGGAAAAAGGGAAGATTATAAGACGTGTAAAAATCATATATTGCATCATCTACAAGCAGGGTAATGCAGCAAAGAAGCTGAAGTCAGAAGTGCCAAAAATGCTTCAGGATAACTTTAATGGGGTCAATTATACAAAAACAAGGTCTTTCAAATACAGAAAAATCTTCAAACATATTTCATAATGAGATGCGAAGTGATTAAGAAAAATATTTTGTACCAGAGAGGCTAACTGGGTATCTAAATGAAGAGTACTTAAGTGTTGCCAATCTTGAGTGTTACACACTTCATTTTTTAAAATGTCTCAAATTTGCTGACTTTTCTCATGATAGCATTAGGTGATGGGCAGTTATCTTATCTAACCGATAATTTAAAAAACAAAACAAAAAGACATCTAATCAACCCTTTAAAGTAAAAGTAAAATTTTAATAATGAATAGAATAATTACTTTAAAAAAGAGACTCATGCTATGGAGAGAGCATTTTCTTAAAAAGGATGTTTTTAAAACAATTTTCCTTCTGTGACATGATCTTGTTGTTGAAAATATTGTGCATGTATCATATATTAAAACTTTCATATCTACACTGCAGTAGGAAAAAGAATTTTCCAAAACTATTAAAAAACATCCACCCAACTCTGTGGGATTTGAACCCTTTAATATAACTTTTATATTGACATAATTCCATATTAAGCCACAAGAATACTACAAAGAACTCCTGTGTCCCCAATCCAGATATACAAATTATTTAGATGTTGCTTGTTTGTTTTATCGTATTCTCATTTTCTCAATCTGCCCTTCTCTCCCTGTCTACACATGCACATGCCCACACCACTCCCAACCCCCCAGTGCTTTTCCTGAACCACTTAAAATTAAGTTATCGCTCCTTGTTTGTAACAAGCTTGACATTTTTCAAGAATACAGGGCAATTACTTGTAGAATGCCCCTCAGTTTAGGTTTGTCTGATATTTCTTTATAATTAAATTACATAGAGAAAGCTCTTTTGGCAGGAATACCACAGAAATGAATGCATATCCTAGTGCATATTATCAGAAGGTGTATCATGTCCCATTGATGGTGTTGTTAAGTTTGATTAGTTTGTAAGCTTGGAATTACTAGGTTACATCACTAGGAAGTTACTCTTTTCCTTTTGGAAATTATTAAGTAACTTACAGGAGAACACTCTGAAGCTATGTAAATACCCTATTCCTTACCAAACTTTCACCCACTAGTTTTAGCCTCCATTGAGGATTCTTGACTGAATCAAGTATTACTGTAATGGTGATTTTTCTTAACTTCATTATTTCTTCCACTTTTATTAGTTGGCATTTATTCTACTGTAAGTGAGCTCTTTCCATCCTCTTCCACTTATTCATTTATTTACTCTATCATGGAATATTTCATAAACATTATATTCCTACCATTATTTATTCTCATACTCAAAGTGTCCCAGATTTGAGCAGTAGGAGCCCTTTCAAGTCAACTCCTCTATCTTTTGATATGTACCAATCATTTCTTGAGCAGTTTCTTGCTTTACAAGCATAAGATTATCAGGCTTTCTTTGTATTTTCCCTACTTCTACCCAAGCATCACTCTTTTCTCCGAGGAACATTCCTTCCTTTTAATGAGGAACAGTATTTAGAAACCAGTTATCTGGATACTAGGTTATGTTCAGTGCTTACAGTGGTCTCTTTCTTCCAGTCCCTTTTAATATATTTGTTAAATATATTTATAAAATATATATTTATTAAATTAATATATATGCATGCATATGTGTATAAATCCATTTCTGTATCAAAGAATGAGATCTTACACCTCTACTGCCAATTTAACACCACAGCTCTCCCCTTTCATATTTTTAACTTTCTTCTCTGATAATGAGAAATCTGGCTAATGTTTTCCCAATAAAATTGCACATTTGCTCAATCCTATGGTAAACAATCCTAGAATTCACAATAATTTCTACAGTTCCTTTTGACTTCAGATCAATATCATCTGAAACAGAGGTTCACTTGCTTCTGTTTATATTCCGTTTTAGATTTTTTCTTCCACATTCTTGATTTTATTAATTTTTAACATTATTTACTCATTTTTATTATCAATGTGTTTTCAGTATGAAAACTAAATTTGTGAGTTATGGCTAAAACAGTAAATAATTTATGTGATGCATTTTCTTTGTTCTTTTGTTTTTAAATTGCTTTTGGCATGTAGGAAGGCCTTGTATTTTTGTTCCACTGGTTACCTTTGTACTTACACATTTACAATGCCTTAATCTCATTTTCTTATTATTCTATTACCTAGTATAGGTCAACTTTCAGTAGTATAGGTCAATTTTCTCATTTCCAACTACTGCTTTTGTAACAATCAATAAGCTTTTTCTACTTTTCTGTTTACCTCTTCCTTTAAAGTTTCATTATTTCTACTTGGTAAGAATATGTAAGATTTACAGATTATTCTTTCACCTTTGTTGTCACCTATGTTTTACTATTAGATCTCCAATTACAATATATTTTAAATAACCATGGATTCTTCTGAAAATGCTTTCCTAGTCAACTTAGTTGGATAAAGCTCATACCCTAGTAGCTTCCTCAAGAAGGTTTCATGTATATAATATTCTCTGAGTTATACATGTTTAAACTTTCTTTGTATTCTTTGTATTTAAAAAAAAGCTTGCCTTTTTGGGGTGCCTAGGTGGCTCAGTCAGTTAAGCCTCTGATTTCAGCTCATGTCGTGATCTCACTGCTTGTGAGTTCGAGCCCCACATAGGGCTCTGTGCTAACAGCTCAGATCCTGGAGCTTGCTTTGGATTCTGTGTGTTTGTGTGCGTGTGTAGTGTGTGTTTCTCTCTACCCCTCCCCGCTCGCTCTCTCGCTGTCTCTCAAAAAAATGAATAAATGTTAAAAAAATAATAGTAAAAAAAATGGCTTGGCTTTTTTTTTTTTTTTTTTTTAGTTTCCACAAAATATACTTAATAAGCGTATTATATAAAATCAAACATTTAACATTTTCAACATTTTATCAATTAAAACTCACTGATAAGTAACTGGGACTTCTTTGTATTTTGGAAGATTACCTAAAATAAATATATTAATATTTACAACACATCTAAATATAACTGAAGAGCTACTTCAACTAATGTTGAAATTCACGGAACTCTAGAGATTTATAGGCTAAAACTGCCATAAATGTGTCTGTAATCAAGTGTACTGCACGAATTATGAACTTCTTAATAACTACTGAAAAGGAAAAAATTTGGAGGGAAATGTTAGGTTTTAAAGTTCTGTGACAAACTCTTAGAAGATAAAAAAAATTGTTAAATTAATTAATGACCAAGATTTCTTAATGAATCCCTGATGGTCATTTTTGGCAGCTCAATCCAATCTGCTGGGATGGTAGTGTGTTACATATGCTGTCGGGAACCCTCCACTGTTTCAGAGCCATGCTACTAAATGTTGTCAAAAGTAAGGAAATGATAACAACTTTGAGCGCTGTACATACCTTTCCTATACAAGAACACCTTGACTTTACAAAATTCTTGGTTGACTCTTTTCCTTGTTTCTTGACGACACTACTCCACTGGCACTTTGCTTTGTATGTTTCCATTAAGAAGTGTGTTCCAGTTTAATTCTCTTGCCCTACAGGTTGTTTTGTTTTGTTTACCTGGAGGCTCTCAAAATTGTTTGTCTTTAAACTCTAACACTTTACTATAAAGATATGACTCAAAATGGACTGCTTAATATCAACTTCTCTAGGTACTCTACGGTCCTTTCAATATGTAGATGCACATCTTTTATTTTTGGAAATTTCATATATTTTTAAAATTTTTTTAATGTTTATTTATTTTTGTGAGAGAAAGAGCATGAGTGGGGGAAGGGCAGAGAGAGAGGGAGACACAGAGTCTAAAAAGCAGGCTCCAAGCTCTGAGCTGTCAGCACAGAGCCCAGCGCGGGGCTTGAACTCACAAACCATGAGATCATGACCTGAGCTGAACTTAGGCACTTAACCGACTGAGCCACCCAGGCACCCTTGGAAATTTTTTTTATATTATAGTTTTAAATAATGTTTCCATTGTTTAGTTTCTCTAATTCAATTATACATATATGTTGAATCTCTTTTTGTCTCACTTCCATTACAACCATTTCTCTTTTACCTGTTTTACTTGTTTAATTCATTTTTCCTCGTCTTGATTATTTTTCTGACTTTCTTCAATGTTCTTTATTAAGTCTTCAGTTGAGTTCATTCTCCTTCGGGCATCCTAGAATTTAGAATTCATTTCTAAGATGATTTTTATCTCTTCCTTCCATATCTTTCTTGGGTTCAACCAACTTTCTTCCCATTTCTTCCTAGGTTTCTTAGTGATTTTATGGGTTCTGGGGGTGGGGAAATCAATTCTCTTTTGTTTCTTTGGTTTTAAATGTATGGTTCTAGTTGGTTTTCATATCTCTAAGTGTGCATTTGAGGGTATTTCAGCCACTTTGGAGAGCTATGTTATGGTTTTCTTCCACTGTGTGGTTGTTTTCTTTTTGAAGTTGCAGGTGTTCATCTACTAAGATATTTTGATTCTTATGTTTTCTTCTTATAGTGGAGGCTTTCCATAGATTTACAAGGCTTCACCTATTTCGACTTTGAGATGGTCCACAAGATTCCTATTTCAAGAGTCTCTCTTTTGTTAGAGTACCAAAGTATGGTTTCTTTAATGGATAACTTTTTCTAGTGGTTGTGTTGTAAGGAAAGTATTTGTGCATCTTCTAATTTGGAGGAAGAGGTTTCTAATTTATCTTGCAGGACCTTAAGTTCCCCCCCTTTTGCTTCTTTTTCCTTCCCTACCCAATCTCCAAATGGTGCTTTTTTCCCTTCTCTTTTATTCTCTTTTCCCCCAGAAAAAATACTTTTCAGAGACTGCCACCTCAAATCACATACACTATTAAGCCCAAAGACTTATAGTCAGTGCTCTCTTTTGTACTTAAGGTGTGGTTTCTCTGACAGTGATTTTAGAGCAATCCTCGTTTCCTCCAGTTTTTCAGAACTGCACTTTTTCTACACAAATGCTTGTGTCAGAAGAAAGAAATATCTCTGCTGGGATTTGGGATTTTATTTTTCCACTTGCAGGAAACTTGAAGTTTGTAGCATTCAGTCTTCTTGTCATGTTGAGGGCATGGATTTTGCACATTTTTTTAAAGATTGTTTATTTAAAAAAAATTTTAATGTTTATTTATGTTTTGAGATAGAAAGAGACACAGAATCCAAAGCAGGCCCCAGGCTCTGGGCTGTCAGCACAGAGCCTGACGTGAAGTTGGATGCTTAACCGACTGAGCCACCCACACGCCCCTAAGATTGTTTACTTTTAAGTAAGCTCTACATCCAATGTGGGGCTCAAACTCACACCCTCGACATCAAGAGTCGCATACTCTACTGAGTAAGCCATCCAGGCACATCTGATTTTGTTGTTTTATTTGTTCTTCTTGTTGGTCTTTCATGATATTGGAGGATATATGGAGAGACTTGGATTTATCCTTACCTATCATTATCCTTACTTGCCCAGAAATTGATTTGAGTCCTTTTATAAAAAAAGTAAAAATGTGAGTGTCCCAGAATTTGCAAGAAAAACTGATTTCAGGCAAGATGGAAAAATGTTAATTTAAGTTTCAACATAAAAATAGTGCATAACTGACATGGAATTTTTTTAAAAGGAGGATCATAATTTATTGATTCATTAAATGTATACAATGATGCATTTGTTCTATCTTCATCTACAGATAATTCTTCCACTATGGAAAAGTATCGGAATAAACAACCTAAAAACAGACTTTTTAACCAATATATGACACACTTGCTCGTATATGACAAAGTATTTCTGGGATAAAATAAAAAGACTATAATAATGGTTACCTTCATATTTTAAACAGTGCTCATGATTACTTTTTTAATGAAAAGGCTAATTACAATTAACAAATTTATTAAAAGGTATAATATTAAAAAAGGAATGAAGATATATATTAATGGAATAGAACAGAGAAAAGCATTGTCCAATATAAAAAAGGTAGCATTTTGTGAAAAGATGTTCAACATCACTTATCATCAGGGAAATACAAATCAAAACCACAATGAGATACCACCTCATACCTGTCAGAATGGCTAAAATTAACAACACAGGAAACAACAGATATTTGTGAGGATGTGGAGAACAGGGAACCCTTTTACATTGCTGGTAGGAATGCAAACTGGTGCAGCCACTCTGGAAAACGGTATGGAGGTTCCTCAGAAAATTAAAAAGAGAACTACCCTATGACCCAGCAATTGCACTAGTAGATATTTATTGAAAGGATACAAAAGAGCTGATTAAAAGGGGCACATGCACCCCAATGTTTATAGCAATGCTATCAACAGTAGTCAAATTATGAAAAGAGCCCAAACGTCCATTGATAACCAATGAATGGATAAAGAAGATATATGTGTGTGTGTGTGTGTGTGTGTGTAACAGAATATCACTCAGCCATCAAAAAGAATGAAGTGTTGCCATTTGCAACGACAAGGATGCAGCTAGAGTGTATGACGCTAAATGAAGTAAGTCAGTCAGAAAAAGACAAATACAATATGATTTCATTCATATATGAAATTTAAGAAACAAAACAGATGAACATAGGGGAAGTGAGAGAAAACAGAGAGGGAGACAAACCATAAGAGACTCTTAAATACACAAAACAAACTGAGGGTTGCTGTGGAGTGGGTTAGGCAAGCGATGGGCACTTGTTATCATGAGCACCGGGGTGTTATATGTAAGTGATGAATTACTAAATTCTACCCCTGAAATCACTATTACACTGTATGTTAACTACCTAGAATTTAAATAAAAACTTAAAAAATAAATAATAAAATAAAAAATAAAAAAGGAAACAAATGGCATATTCGTTAATTCTAGGATAACTAATTTATTATTGAAAAACAATTAAAAATTTTTACCTCATACCTTACAGACCAAAATATTTCCAGATGAGTTAGAGATTAAATGTAAACTTAAAAATTAAAGAAAATACAGAAAAATATATGTTAACATAGTTAGAATATTAGAGTGGGGAAGGCACTGTCCAGCATGAGAGGAAGCACGCACAAATTAAGAGTAATGTTTACCTCAGGGGTGCCTGAGTGGCTCAGTCAGTTGGGTGTCCGACTTTGGCTCAGGTTATGATCTCGCAGTCCATGAGTTCGAGCCCCGTGTCGGGCTCTGTGCTGACAGCTCAGAGCCTGCAGCTGCTTTGGATTCTGTGTCATTCTCTCTTTCTGCCCCTCCCTCACTTGCCTCTGTGTGTGTGTGTGTGTGTGTGTGTGTGTGTGTGTGTGTGCACTCTCTCAAAAATGAACATAAATTTTAAAAATTGAAAAAGAAAAAGACTAATGTTTATCTCATGAAAATTTTAAAACTTCTAATAAGGCAAAAAGTAACACAATGCTAAATGATAGACAATAACCTGGAAAAATATTTCTCATATATGCATATATGTATACACACACATACGTTTAGATCTTAAAGTTCAAGTTATTATGAATAGTACCCATATTATAATTTTTTAAATGAGCAAATGATATATTTTTTTTTTAAAAAAGGAATATTTGATACAAGAAATGCAAATTGAAATGTGAAAGGAGTTTAAAAACCCTTAACACCCAATTTTGGCAAAGGTTTGGGTAAGCAGAAACTCATACACAGGGTAGAAATGTATACTGGTAAAACCTTTCTGGAGGGGACTTTAGCAATATTCATTAAAAGTACTAAACACATGAGTATCATTTGATCTCAGAAATCTTTCCTCTAGCAAATTACCCTAAGGAAATAACTAAACATATAATTCAGAAATGTATTCAAAGATATATTCAAAGTTATTCATCACCATTTATAAGGATGAAGAACAATCTATCAGATAGGGAACTGGCACAAGTTTATGCACGAGAATTCTATGCAGTCCCTAAAAATGGTGTTGTAAAAGAATACTTAATAAAGTGAGAATATTTGAGATGTTATAATAAGAAATTAGAAAATGCAGTGGACCGTATGATTTATTTAAAATATATGTTTCAGGGGCGCCTGGGTGGCGCAGTCAGTTAAGCGTCCGACTTCAGCCAGGTCACGATCTCGCGGTCCGTGAGTTCGAGCCCCGCGTCAGGCTCTGGGCTGATGGCTCGGAGCCTGGAGCCTGTTTCCGATTCTGTGTCTCCCTCTCTCTCTGCCCCTCCCCCGTTCATGCTCTGTCTCTCTCTGTCCCAAAAATAAATAAAAAACGTTGAAAAATAAAATTAAAAAAAAAAAAATAAATATATGCAAATAAGTCTTAAAGAACATACAAGAAAATGTTGAGAACAGTGTTAGAAGCAATTTTTTAAAAATATTTTTGATGTATTTGTAGTTACTGACTTGTCTACAGTAAATATGTTTTGCTTTTATGTTATCAAGGAAAAAATAGAGTATAGGTATAAAAGTTATTCATTCTGAGTCTAGAGTGAGGAGAAAACAAGATGTTGATAATTTTGAAGTGATAGGAAAAGTTTAAAAAGAAATCATATATACCAATTTCCATTTTCTTAATAAATTAAAAGGATATGTAAAAAGAGTATAGAAGCCAGCAATGCAATCTGTGGAATTTAAGCAAAATAATAAGATTTTAAAATGGCTTCTTTATACAAAGAGAATGTGGTCATTTCTTGAGATGGTACCCAAGTAGTAGTAGTGTTATCCAGTGTAAGAGATTTTAGTTTAAGTTGGAAAGAAGATGATTTGGGGAGACAAGAAGTAGGAAGGGACAGAAAGAGGAACAGAAAGGATATGAAATGGATGAGAAGAAGGGAAAAGGAAAGAAGAAATGAATTGAAAAGTATGTAAGAGAGAGCGGAGTAAAGGAGTAGAAGGGAAGAAAAGAAAGACCAAGGAAGAAGAAAGCAGGGCAGAGTACTCTAAGACAAGGTCGAAGATATCAGAGAGTTTATTACAAATGGAATGGGTCATCTTGAGACTGCAGTGGAGCATGGCAGTTAGCTAGAAAGCAGTGATTGCATGAGAACAGACTTGAAGTAGCTACACAGTGGGTAGAAATTATCCTTTACAGGGTGAAGGTTCTAGATGGAACTTTGATACTGGTACGTAAATGAGGCACAAGATGTAATACAATATATACCTAAACTAAAACATACCCTTTATAAATATCTGGATTTACTTCTAAATCATTAGAAAAGATAGTATTTACCCCATTTCTTAAATAATTTAAGAACTCTTCCACGTTTTAAAACCCAGAATATAAAAATTCCAAGAAAAAAAGGACAGAAGTAGAATATTCCAAGAAAGTAAGTTTCCCTGCAATGGGAAAAAGATTGGAACTTGTGGTGAAAAGTCTCCCAGAAATTAAGAGAAAAGGGAATATATACTATCATGCTAAATTATTCAAGATCAAAACAATATCTAAGTATGAAGAATATTATGAAATTCCTGTTCAGAATCAGTTCTATCACATAATATTTAAATTAATTTCATTACTGAATAACTGTACTTTGTTTTGTGACCTAAGACAGTGAAAACTGGCCAAATGAAGAAGAAAAATCTATTACCCTTAGGGAAACTGTGCCTGTTTAACCAATTAAAGTACACAGGAAAAATAACACACATCCATTATGATAACACAATCAGAACAAAGAGCATAACCTGGAGCTACAACTGGTCCTGGAGATCTGAGACCTCACTTAAAAATTAGCTTTTTGAATCACTCAATCCAAGTTTACTATTTGTATGTTGAGCTATCTGTCTGAATTCTCATTAGTCTTATTGCTACACACTCAACTGTGCCTTTGTAAGTGTATTATTCCAAACTTTATTAGGAAATGAATAAAATACAGAGATAGAGCGGAGAGTTCTAGGTCATTTATGTAAGATAGTTTCCCCATATTTCCCAATAATTTTAAAAAAGTAATCAATAACAAAAAAAAAAAAAAAAAAAAAGCTTAGTAGTACCAATGGACCCACAGAAGTATCCTCGTGTGTGTGTGTGAGAAAGAGATAGAGAAAATCACTAGGTTAATCATAGGCTATATGATCAGCCAAATATCTCTAGAAATTAATATTCCTAGAAAATAAATTACCTTTGAGAGCTTATGTCATTTTATTGGTCTATCCATTCTTACAAAGTCTGTAAATCTTTAGTTTCTTCCCCCCAACTTTTAGATCTATAATTAACTGACAGCAAGTATTCCACTGTCTAAATAGTATACATTTTATTACATTTACTTCTTAACAAAAAACCAAAAACATTACATATTAGGAATTCCTCCAGAATCTAAGCACCTAGCATGAATTTCTTCAATCACAACGTAGAAATCACCATGTAACTGTTTTGAATTTAGGAAATAGTTACCATTTCTTTTTTAGGAGAAAAAATAGACGGTAATTTTCTGTTGCACTTATTCAAAATATGCAACAGAAGTACGACCCACAAAGAATCAAGATACTACAATGTAAAACTTAGTCTAATGACTTGGAAGACTTCCAACAGATACCATGGTTTTAATAAAGTTCACAATGGAAACCTTATTTAATTAATACACACACGAATAAAATTATTAAGATTACAATGGAAACAAACAATGCTCTTCAAATTTATTGTTTTATTTAAAATGACCTATTAGACAATTTAACTTTCCCCTGAACAATTAATACTCTGTATAGTAACATGTGGTCTAGAAATTATATGTCAAAAAACTTTTGGACACTTTTGTCATAAGCCATGCTTCATTTTTTTAATCTACTGTTCCTGTTCTGGGAGAAGAAAGATGATACAACTTAGGTCAGAAAGAGGTCTTGTCTGAAAGCACAGTTTGTAAATAAGTAGAAGGAAAAGTGTACCTGCTGGAGAATCCTGCCCACCTCTTCTATCCCAATACCATCTCCTTTGTGGCTTAAGGTACCTTTGCAGAACACTTAGCAGCTCTATAAAGCAGTGTGAAAATTACTGGCTTGAGAATAGAACACTTTAAGTTGATTATTGACATATATTATTATACGATGAATCAGAACAAATAAGAATTAAAGATGAATAAGCATGTAGTCCTGAAAAACAATAGACATACCTTAACCTTTCTACTTCTAAGAATTAAAATTCTGTTAGGCAGTAAAAAGCTACCGTAACAAAGTTCCTGATCCAATTCAGTAATTCTCAATTCAGGGCAATACCATGCCAGAGACTGTCCGAAAAATTGTGGGGCCATTTTTGTCACATTTTTGTTTGGCACCATTATGAGTAATTAGGAGGCAGCAGTCAGGAATGCTAAAGGTACTATCAGGCATAGAGATTTGTACCATCTCAAATGCCAATAGTTTTTCCACTAAGAAATGCTGATCTTATTCATCTATAAAAGTAAACATTAAGAATTTCCAATAAATTGGGAAATTCCCAATGAATATCTGACCTATGAATATGCTTTCCAAACAAAGGGATGGGAACTCAAGAGTCCAAAGGCTCTGCCTCCGATGGAAATAAAAGTCCTAGCATAACTGAATCAAACCATCTAGAAAATGACTATACATTCTTTTATGCAGAGTTTAACAAGATGCTCCTTCCTAGAAGTATCTGTTTCCTAATCCATCCAACAAAGCAAACAAGAAAGAAAGAAAACAAAACACCCCATCAAGAATGAAGAAAGGAAGAGATATGTATGCTAACAACTGCAGAAAAGAACTTAAAATACTTTTTCCATTAAGAAGATCATTTGAAGGTGAAATTCTGTCACAAGTCGTTAATAAGTAAGCACTGGAGGCCAGCCGAGGAGTTATTATGACATTTCCATCAAAACTTCACACTCATTTCCAAACAACTGATTATAAGTAAAGTTACCGAATAAAACTCATCTATAAATTGACTGCTATTTTACAATGGCAAAGAACAACTATGTCTTTGACTTCAAAACGATTAGATTTTAATACATATAATTCTTGAGTTTGAAGGACAAACATATTAACTATATGTTATTGCAAATCTGTTTATCTTATTCAGGAGTATGTACTTTAAATTTACAAGCTGACATTTTGAATACATAGAAAATAGTATCAACTACTGATTACTTTGCCTCAACGTGGTAAAAAATAATTAAATCTAAATATCTTTACAAGTAGCTATGAACTGTGAAAAAAATTTATTGAAGAACTGTTAAATCATTAGAAAAAGACTACTCTGCTGAAAAATTGAGTACACACTGCCATATAGTCATATGATTAAATCAATTCACAATTTCTCAAAATCAGAGTAGGGTTTGAAAAAAGAAACAACTAAAATGCACATATGCAATATTTTACTATTATTATTCTACACATTAGACTTCTTTCAAATAAGATAATCAAAGGATATATTAAACTGGAAATTACAGATTATTATTTAATCAGAAAATATGTTAATTAACAGAAGTGCAATGAAAACCCTTGAAGGTGGGTTGTTTTTTAAAGAAACTCAAGATCTGAAATGGGTATTCTGCGGTGCCTGGGTGGCTCAGTCAGCTGAACATCCCACTCTTGATTTCAGCTCAGCTCATGATCTCAATGGAGGTGGGAGCAAGCCCTGTGTCCGGCTCCATGCTGGGTGTGGAGCCTGCCTGGGATTTTCTCTCCCTCTTTCCCTCTGCCCCTCCCCAACTCGTGGGCATGCTCTCTCACTCTCCTTCTCTCTCTCAAAAAAAAAAAAAAAAAAAAAAAAAAAAAAGAATAAGAAAAAGAGAAAGAAATGAAATGGGTATTTTTACTTCCAAAAATGGCAGCAAAGACCATTTAGAACCCATGTTCCCAATGAGAACCAGAAGAGCTGGAAAAATATGAATATTCATTTTTTTATGTTGCCCAATGGCATCAGAGAATGAGAAAGTAGTGAAGATTATTTGGACCAAGAGAGAAGACAGAAATCCAGAAAGGCATATTTATTTTTTTATTATTTTTTAAGTTTATTTTTATTTATCTTGAGAGAGATACAGAGAGTAAGCAGAAGAGGGGCAGAGAGAAAGAGGAAGACAGAATCCCAAGTGGGCTCCACACTGTCAGAACAGAGCCTGACGCAGGGCTCAAACCCACATACCGTGAGATCATGACCTGAGCCAAAGTCAAGAATTGGACAGTTAACTGACTAAGCCACCCAAGGCACCCTCAGAGAGGCATATTTAGCATTGAAGGTCACATTTGCTTTGTATGAATTTTGGAAAAGGCAGTTAAGATTAAGAAGTATATTTGACAACCTGGAGAGTCTTAAGAGAAGACAAACAAAACCACTGTCCTCAATTGTGACCCTGAAAATTTTCATTCTAGCAGTAAGGTAAACAAGTAACAAAGCCTTGCAGAGACTTCCAGCTAATTTGGAGTTATTTCCGGAGCTCAGAAAATTTTAATCCATGAAATTGGATTAAAATTATCCTAGATTCCTAATTCTTGATTCCTGTCATAAGCAAACTATCCACAAATTTCTGGAGAAAAACAGTATAATTTCAGGTCTCAAATTATGTCTGTAATTGGTTTTCAAGTACAATCCAGTATACAGTCAAGAGAAAACCAGAAAAATCAGGAGGCAACAGATACAAGAACCAATCAAAACAAAAGCCAGTAAAAACAGTCAATGGAGCTTCATATGTTGGGATTATTCAAACACAGAGAGTGTTTTAAAAAATCCGTATTTGCGTATTACATATAAAAGTTTTGAAAACCAAAGAAAAAAGAAATTATTAAAGGCAGTCAGAAGAAAAATAAGACAGATTATCCTCAAAAGAGCAAGATAAGAAATACATTCAAGTACTCACTAGAAACAACAGAAAACAGAAGTAATAGAATTACATTTTCACTGAGCTCTAAGAAAATAAATACAAATTTAAAACTCAACATTCAGAGAATAAATCATTCAAAAATTGAAAATATTATTTGATAACCTCTTTTTGCAATGTATGTCTTATTCATTGCTCCAAAAGAAGTGTGCTGGTTGGCACATGATAGGGTATAAAGTTAACTAAGTTTAATTCTTTCAGTCAGTAATTTCTCCTGTCTGTATCGTTTCCACCAAAATTTATATTCTATTGCTACTCTGCAGGAACATTGAGGAAAAGCAGTAACATTCTGAACATACAATAGATATTCAATAAATGTTTGCTGAGTACACAAATCAGGTTTTAAATTTATTTCCTAGATTTGAAAATCTCCATTCTCTAGTTTTTCCTCAAATTCTTTGAGATCCATTCCAAACTCCCCTTATAACACTTTAGTTCTCCATAAGTGAGACAATGTACCAACGCTGGGGCATCTAAATTTAACCACCCACAAACAAAAGATAGAACTACTGAGAAGTTCTGGTATTTTTATTCTCTGTTGAATATAAGTTGAATATAGAAAAAGCCATATTTCCATGGACAAAATACCTTTAGACAGTGTAATCTGCTGCCTAAGAATAAAATATACAATTAAAACAAAGTATTGAATTTCTTTTGCTTTATACTTTATATGAGGCTGACCAGGTAATAATGATCCATTCCTAATTAAACAGTGATTATTTATATTATTACAACAGTTCACATTTTCTAGTGTGTTTTGAGCTTTGATTGTCTCCTAGTATTGATATCCTTATCTTTACACTTTTAAAATCAAGATACAAAATGATAAAATTATATAGAATATTAGTTATAGAAGCATAACGACAATGTTCTGCTGCAACCCGGTTATAGGCATAATTCTTTCTTCTTTCTTAAGATCACCCAGCTAGTGATCTAGTGGCTAGTAAATGTGGCTAGTACAAATGACCTACAGTAAAATAAAATATTTCTCAATTTGATGTTAGCATTTCTTTGCTACCTTTTCAGTTCGAATATCCCCTTTAACAAAGAGTAAACATCTAGGGGAATGGGCTCATTGTTACCTTTGTATTCTACTGACTTTTTTAAAAGTTCTTTTCTTTTCTGGGTAGGTGTTACTATTTAACATGACAATGTATTATTTACATTTTATATACAGTTACTTAAGTTATAAGGGATCTAACTTAAAGAAAAAATATTAAGGAAATAAGAATGGAGGTGATAGAATAAAGCAGACACTAAATCTTCCACAGTAATAAAAAATCCTCAAATTTTCGCTGGGCACATGCCAGCAGAATAAAGGACACTTGGGACGCCTGGGTGGCTCAGTCTGTTAAGCATCTGACTCTGGATCTCAGCTCTGGTCATGACCTTATGGTCATGAGTTGAAGTCCGGAGTCGGGCTCCACACTGACTGTGGAGCCTGCTTGGAATTCTCTCTCCCCCACTTATGCGTAAGTGTGCACGCTCTCTCAAAAAAAAAAAATAAATAAATAAATGAACATTTTAAAAAAAGAATAAAGAATATGCTTCATAGGCTCCTCATTCTAGGTGTGGCCATATTCCTAAATTCTGGACAGTTTAAGATCTAAATAAGGTTACCTAGGACAGTTTCCAGGAACCTTCCTTAAACACAGCTGGCATTTACCTTCTCCACCTTTTTATTCCTTCCTTCTTCCTGCTGAACACTGATAATGGTGGAAACTAAAGAAGCCATCTAGGTTTGTAAGGTGACCTTGGCAATGTAGGCTATGCATGGCAGAGTAATGAGATAAAAGCAACCTGGATCCCTGAGTACTGTTTAACAGAGCTACTATAGAGCCTTTTATCACATATTTCCAGATTTTTAGGTGATGGCAAAATAGACTTCTATATTGGTGAAGGCACTGTTGTTTGAATCCAATTCTAACCCTAACTGCAAAATATGGAACATGAAAGACATAAACAATGAACTAAGTCACCAGAAACTCCCAGAATGGATCACTGTCAGTCCCTGGAATTCATCAAGTGATCCACTAGCTATGAGCAGTTTAACAGGGAAAAGCAGTTTTGTACATACATGTCACAACTTTGTGAAATATAAAATTATTTCCACAGAGATCCTATTGCGTTCCATGTTTTTAAATGTTGAACACATGTTACAATGACTAATATTTGGTTCATCTTGATTATATCCAGAGTTTAAAATTTGCTACTGGTCAAATCTGTAGTTTTTCATCATACCTGTTGTATTTCAGGTATGTCACAAAATTAAATGGCTACCTGAAAAATACTTCAATGAAGTATAAAGATGTTGCTGAAAACAGTACCAAACCCCACCACACGGATGAAGATAATTAATGTCAGTAGGGAATGACTCTAATGATAGACAATATGAATACTATTGAGATAAATAAACCTTTAAGTGTGATGATTTCACACACATCAGAAAAGTGCAAAACATAAGGTACAATAATTTTTAAACATTATATCATGTTTGACTAACTATCCATATGCCCCTAGAGCCCACTGTGTGGTCAATAATGATACTTTAACAAATAGTGATATAAAGCTGCTGAAGCCTCAATCACTTTCAAACCAGTGACCTCTTTGTAAACTAACTAAATTTCAACAGAGCAACTCTTCACCCCACAATCCTTTCCAGATGGAAACTGGCAGACTTTGTCCAAAAAACTGAGGAGAAACCAAGATTAAAGAGGCAGCCTTTGAAGTTATACTGCTCACCAGAGAAACATAATTTACTCAATTGACAGGTTTTTAAACTAAGCACATGATATTTGCTTCTTAACAAATATTATGATTAGAGAAAAGCCAGAAGAAACTATTGGCAAAAATCACCTTATCAAATGACATTATATACTGGCATATAACATTAGTGACATATGATTTGGAAGAGCAACTATTATCCCACATGCATATCCGTAGATAATTTAGAGTTTAACAAAACCACTGATGCATGAAGTATGAATCAACTCAGTAAACAGAGAACTGTATATGAAAGAGAAATGCACAAATTTCAATTCTATTTGTTATGGAAAACCCAACCTGAAGAGTAAGATTTACTCAGTTTAGTAAGCTGAATGCAGTTTTAAGTAACATTATACTCATGTGCATCAAGAAGGCTACACATGAATTCAATTCCATAATCTGCTCTCTTCCATAAGATCAATTAGAAGCTAACAATATGCTTTAAAAAAAATTTTTTTTTTTGGTGAGGGTCTATCTCTGAACTTTATTTTTTTTTATTTTATTTTTTATTTTTTAAAATGTACATCCAAATTAGTTAGCATATAGTGAACCAATGATTTCAGGAGTAGATTCCTTAATGCTGCTTACCCATTTAGCCCATCCCACCTCTTACAACCCCTCCAGCAACCCTCAGTTTGTTCTCCATATTAATGAGTCTCTTCTGTTTTGTCCTCCTCCCTGTTTTTATATTATTTTTGTTTCCCTTCCTTATGTTCATCTGTTTTGTGTCTTAAAGCCCTCATATGAGTGAAGTCATATGATTTTTGCCTTTCTCTAATTTCACTTAGCATAATACCCTCCAGTTCCATCCATGTAGCTGCAAATGGCAAGATTTCATTCTTTTTGATTGCCAAGTAATACTCCATTGTGTGTGTGTGTGTATATATATATATATATATATATATATATATATATACACACCACATTTTCTTTATCCATTCATCCATCGATGGACATTTGGGCTCTTTCCATATTTTGGCTATTGTTGATGGTGCTGCTATAAACATGGGGGTGCAGGGGCACCTGGGTGGCTCGATCGGTTGAACATGGGGATGCATGTGCCCCTTCGAAACAGCACACCAGTGTCCCATGGATAAATGCCTAGTACTGCAATTGCGGGGTTGTAGGGTAGTTCTATTTTTAGTTTTTGAGGAACCTCCATACTGTTTTCCAGAGCGGCTGCACCAGCTTGCATTGCCACCAACAATGCAAAAGATATCCTCTTTCTCCACATTCTCGCCAACATCTGTTGTTGCCTGAGTTGTTAATGTTAGCCATTCTGACAGGTGTAGGGTGGTATCTCATTGTGGTTTTGATTTGAATTTCCCTGATGATGAGTGATGTTGAGCATTTTTTCATGTGTGGGTTGGCCATCTGGATGTCTTCCTTGGAGAAGTGTCTATTCATGTCTTTTGCCTATTTCTTCACTGGATTATTTGTTTTTGGGGTGTTGAGTTTGATAAGTTCTTTATAGATTTCGGATACTAACCCTTTATCTGATAATGTCATTTGCAAATATCTTCTCCCATTCTGTAGTCTGCCTTTTAGTTTTGCTGACTGTTTCCTTCTCTGTGCAGAAGCTTTTTATTTTGATGAGGTCCCAGTAGTTCATTAAAAATTAGTAAGGAAAAATTCACATAACATAAATGTAACTATTAAGTATATAATTCAGTGGTATTTAGAACATTTGTAATGCGGTGCCTTTGCCTCTATCTAGTTCCAAAATATTTTCATCTCCTCAAAATGAAACCCTGTACCCATTAAAAAAGTCACTCCTATTTTTGTTCTTCTGTCCCTATGGATTTGATTATTCTGGATACTTCATATAAACACATCATATGATGTGTAACTTTTTGTGTCTGGCTTCTTTTACTTTCTTTTAATGTTTTCAAGGTTAATCCATGTTGTAAGTACATTCCTTTTTTGTGGTCAAATAATATTCCATTGCATGATTATACTACATCTTGTCTATCTATTAATCAGTTGACAGACATTGGGTTTTCCCAAATTTTGCCTGTTGCAAACAGTACTGCTATGAACATTCATGAGCAAACTGTTTGAATACTTGTTTTCAATTCTTATCCCAACCTAGGAGTGGGATTGCTGGATCATAGGGTAATTCTATGTTTAACTTTTTGAGGAACTGCCAAAATTCTTCTACAGTGATTGAACAATATGCTTCTTGATCTCAAATCACTGTTTAAGAAAAGAGTGAAAATAGTAAATCTGATCAATCGTGACCACTCAGCACACATCAAGTCAGTGTTGTTTTAATAAAATGGAAATGAATATGGGGCGCCTGGGTGGCGCATTCGGTTAAGTGTCCGACTTCAGCCAGGTCACGATCTCACGGTCCATGAGTTCGAGCCCCGCGTCAGGCTCTGGGCTGATGGCTCGGAGCCTGGAGCCTGTTTCCGATTCTGTGTCTCCCTCTCTCTCTGTCCCTCCCCCGTTCATGCTCTGTCTCTCTCTGTCCCAAAAATAAATAAACGTTGAAAAAAAAAATTAAAAAAAAAAAAAATGGAAATGAATAAAAGACTTCACTTTTCTACTTAAATGTAATCTAGCTGTCAAGGGAAAATACATAATGTTTTGAAATGGTGACAAATCATTTAAGTTTGATGATATTCCTTACCGTAAAAATTTCTGTGGTTTTATACATTGTTCAAGTATCATACTTTGAGTGATAAATTTAATGTCTACGGCTGAAATACCATGATTTTCAATGTAGAGGTAAGTTAAAGATGTCTTTAAGAAGTCCCAATATAAAGCAAGGAACTCTAAAAGATAGCTAAAGTAGTGCCAGGTCTGTAGTAACCCAACACAAATCTTTTTCCAAGAAAATCCCTCTGTTTAGGCACTCAGATTTTCTGAATAGTAAAATTATGATGATGAGGTCAGAAGCAAAGATTATCAAACACACATGGAAACATACTATGAGTGCTAGACAACATAAACAATAACCAGTTCATGAGACATATAACATAAATGTGTAGAGAAACTTAAAGAAATAAAATATGGAATCAAAAAACTGAATAAGGAATAGGAAAATACAATAATAGTGTCTAATACATGCCTTATAAATGCCATTAGAATCCTCAAAAGATAAAATAAATAATACAGCAAAAAGAGAATTGAAAAGATAATGGCTGTAAATTTTCTAGAGCTGATGGAAGACCCAAATTATACAAGAAGAAAACACACACCCAGCAAAATAAGTAAAAAGCAATGTACACCAAGCACATTGTAATAAAACTCCACAAGCCCAAAGAAAAAGAGAAAAATCTTTAAAGCAGTAAAAGAGAAAATGCAGATCACTGACAAGGGAATGGCATTGGATTGAAATGGACTCATCACCAATAACTTAAGGTAGAAGACAGTGGAATGGTATCATCAAAGTTCTGTTAGAAAAACATCAGTCATGGAAACAGAAATCCTCAGCAAAACTACCTTTTAATAATGTGTATTTAAAAAAGGCTTTCAGACAAACAAAAAGTTTATCACCAAAAGACCTACGCTAAAGGAAGAAATACTAAAGGATGTACTTCAAGAAGGAAAACAATTCTAGAAGGAAGGTCTTAGAGGGTCAAGTAATTGTTGAATAAACTAATAAACCTGCAAATAAATATAAAAAACATTCAAATGTTCAACTATAAAATAAACAAGGACCTCTAGGAGATGGTTATACTTAAGATATTTTATACTGAGTTGTACAATTATGCTTTGTGTACTTTGTAAAATGTTTACTCAAATAACTAGTTCCCACCAAATTCCCACACTGTTCCTATAAAATAATGAAGATAATAACATTTTTTGTTAAAGAGTAGACCTGTCCAAGAATTACAGCATTAAGATAAAAAAAAAGGAAGCCAGAATCAAGATATGAACAGAGATAATCAGAGTGAAAGTAAGCTAAGGTCCTTTTATTGTTCAAGAGCAGAAGTGATAACTTAAGACTGCTAATACACATGGAAACATTTCCAGTGAGGCCTCTAAAAATAACAGAAATAGTGTACAATTTCTATGCCAAGTGTATTTATAAATGGAATAAAACAAATAAACCAAAACATGTATTATTTTTCAAATTATATAGACAAAATGGGAAAAATAAACAACTTAAAGATAGTAAAAAAAAAAGTCCAAATATACCAGTAATCAAAATTAATAAAAATGATTACTAATGAATTTGAGAATTTACTGCCAGATAATAAAACTGGATTAAAAATCAAAATAGATATTATTTTTAAGATAGCTAATTCTTAAGTATATATAAAGGTTCAAAGGTTATACTAGTTATAGTCTAATTACATAAACTGGGAATTGCAATATCAGAAGAGAAAATAGGTTTAAAGCAAACAATATTTGGTTTAAGGAGGGTCACTATATAATGATAAAAAGTTCAACTTACAAAGAAGATATGATAATTCTAAAACCAACACACACTAATAAAATAACCTCAAAATATGTTAAGCAAAAGTTGTTAGAATTTACAAATTTACAAACACAGGGAAAATTACAAATCTACCACTGCAGCTAGTGAGAGATTTCAACAGATTTGTTTAATTTACTGACAGCTCAGGCAGATAAAAAAAATTAATAAAGATATTAGCTAGCTGAATCTAATATTTAAATTAGAAAATATACATTCTTCTCAAACACATGGGGAATATTTATAAAAACTGACCACATACTAAGCCCTAAAGTCTAAACACATATAAAATACTAGGATCACATAGACCACAATCTTTGACAACAATGCAATTATATTAGAAGTCAATAACAAAAAACAAAGAATGATTAACCCAGTGCAAGGGCTACAAATAGAGCAAGCGGCCTGAGATTCCATGTCCTAACCTAAATGCACCAGTCTTCTACTAGGCAAAGAAAAAACTTTATACTACCTCTCCCAGGGGGTCAATCTGAGGAGGGAGAATGGTGTTCTACTTGGCTTTATTATAAAACAGTCATGTTGTCAAGTAAAATTTTGTAGACGAGGAAACGGAAATAAAGTAGTGAGTTGCAGAGCCAGGATTTGAATCCAGGTGATCTATTGAACCCATAAACTTATCCACTATTTTGACTCTGGAGTAGGCATTTAATAAGTGTTTGTTGAATAAGTGAATAACAGGTTATCAGGCTTGCTTGACTATCAGATCAGCAGAATTGATGGGAAGCAAATGAACATAGTAGTTACATTTTTGATGTGTTACTCTAAGTTTGTAGAATGGAAAATCCCTTTTGATATCATACACAGTCCTTTCTTAAACGGGAACTGCTTCAAAATAATAGGTGATTCTTGATCCACTCTCATGACTTACCATCAGATGCTGGGAAACCTTCAGTTTAGAGAATATAAAAGAAAAGAAAATTTCCTTGAAACTTTTCAGTATGTATTATAAGCACCCATACTCTAAAGAAGAAAAAGAATAAACAAAGAGAAGTTTCTGATAAAAAAAAAAAAAGTTTCTTCTACATGTCTTTTCTGGAAACTTTTCAGAAAAGTAACTAAAGTTGGGAACCTGGGGAGCTCAGTTGGTTAAGCGTCGACTTGATTTCAACTTAGGTCATGTTCTCAGTTTGTGAGTTTGAATCCTGCATTAGGGTCATTCTGATGGCACAGAGCCTGCTTGTGATTCTCTCTTTCTCTCTCTGCTCTTCCCCCACTAATGTGTGCTGTCTCTCTCAAAAATAAATATATAAACGTTAAAAAAAAAAAAAAGTACTAAAGTTAGTTGAAAAAAGTACTAAAGTACTAAAAAAAGTACTAAAGTTAGTTGATTATTCCTGATAACCTAAAGACCTCTTTTAAAAAGAGGAGACAAGAAATACATAAAAGCATGAATTTTGGTATCTGTCCAATAGCTGAATTGTGACAGGGCAATTTCATTAAGATACTATGCGTGGTATGAATCAACACAATCTTCTTCTTTCCAGGCATTACTGGAAAGAAAATTCTAGGCATTAAGATATCCACTACAGATTTAGCTGTAGTTAGTGCTTAATCCTCATGAGTGCTATTAATGAATGATACCATTCTAAACAATAAATACAGGTTTCACACAAAAACCAGAAAGTTATTTTTTCCTCTTTTTTACAAATATCAGGGAACTCTTAAGGAAACTACTGTTGATTTTCTACGGAATATAAAATGTCTCTGAGACTTTTCTTCCAAAAGGAACCAGAATGATACACTGTTCACATTCCTATGCATTAATAGTCAAGCAAGCAAATGTTAGCTTTAAGAAAAGTTTAAACACAGTCAAACATATTTAACCCCAAATGGATGATTATAAAATAGCTTTATTAGCTTATAAAGCTGAACAAACCCAACCATTAAAATCTAGTATAAATGGACTTGGTGCTCTATTTTATAGCTCTTAAGAAGAGAAAAATTTCACATGAAAAGATTTATAGGGAACGTTCTAACTATTGTTCTAACTCCTGAGGACTACAAACTTTTTTCTTAATCAACTATAGTTCATTTCCTAATCAAACTAGCTTGTTTCCGTGGCGTGTGTGTGTGTGTG
This sequence comes from Neofelis nebulosa, assembly GCF_028018385.1. NCBI lineage: Eukaryota > Metazoa > Chordata > Mammalia > Carnivora > Felidae > Neofelis > Neofelis nebulosa. The sequence goes on from NC_080789.1 coordinate 69,388,608, forward strand.
TGTGTGTGTGTGTGTGTGTGTGTGTGTTTATGTGTAGAAGCAATCATTCACAATTATTTGGAAGACTACTTATAAGATATTACCCAGGAAGACAATGTGGAGAGAAAAATTTAGAAATTTTTATATAGCTCATCTTTTCAAAGATTTCACAAATTTCTCTATTAAAATACAGACATATGGGGTCCATAAGAATACAATGTAAGTATTGGTTATGGAATCAAATCTAGATCACAATCACAATGCTGCCAGTATTAGATATATGAAATGACCTATACAATTTAACTTGTCTCATCCTTTATATGTAAAACAGATAATACCTACCTAACAGTATTGTTATAAAGGAGACTGTGTATTCATGTAAGCACAAGGTGTTATGCATATAATAAGTAGTGGCTGATAATATGTTAATGTTCTCAATAGTATCTAATAACGTTATAGAACATTAAAAAGATCAATCGCCACAATAAAGTGGGACTTATTCCCAGGACATAACTAGTTCAATATTCGCAATTCAATGTCATATACCACATCAACAAAACAAAGGATAAAAATCTTACAATCATCTCAATAGATGCAGAAAAAGCATTTGACAAGACTCAATATTCATTCATGATAAAAACTATCAAAAATGGTGTTTAGAGAACATACCTCAACATAATAAAGGCCACATATGAAAAACCCACAGCTAACATCATCCTTAATCGTGAAAAATTGAGAGCTTTTCCTCTAAGATCAAGAATAAGACACTTGATCTTCCACTCTTGCCATTTTTATTCAACATAGTACTGAAGTCCTAGCCACAGCAATCAGATAAGAAATAAGAGGCATCCATATTGGTAAAGAAAAGTTAAAACTGTCAATATTTGCAGATGACATGGTACTATACATAGAAAACCCTAAGGATTCCACCAAAAAACTACTAGAACTGATAAATGAATTCAATAAAATGGCAGGATACAAAATTAATACCCCATATCGGTAGTGTTTCTATAAACTAACAACAAAGTCATAGAAAGAGAAATAAAAACAACAAAAAAACAGCATTCTCAATTACAACAAAAAGAATAAAATACCTAGGAATAAATTTAACCAAAGAGATGAAAGACCTGCACTCTGAAAACTATAAAATATTGATGAAAGAAACTGAAGATGACACAAATGGAAAAATACTGCATGCTCATGGATTGGAAGAATTACTATTGTCAAAATGTTCACGTTACCCAAAACAATCTACAGAGTCAATGCAATCCCTATAAAAATACCAACAGCATTTTTCACAAAACTATAACAAATAATACTAAAATTTGTATGGAACCACAAAAGACCATGAATAGCCAAAGCAATCCTAAGAAAGAAGAAGAACAAAGTTGGATATATTATAATTCCAGATTTCAAGATACACTACAAATCTGTAGTAATCAAAACAGTATGGTACTGGCACAAAAACAGACACATAGATCAATGGAACAGAATACAAACCCCAGAAATAAACCCACATTTATATGGTCAATGAATCTATGGCAAAGGAGGCAAGAATATACAATGGGGAAAAGACAGTCTTTTCAAAACTGGTACTGGGAAAACTGGACAGCTACATGTAAAAGAATGAAGCTGGACTACTTTTTAACACCGTACATAAAAACAAACTCAAAATGGATTAAACATGGGAACTGAAAACATAAAAGTCCTAGAGGAGAACACAGGCAGTAATTTCTCTGACATTGACAACAGCAATGTTTTTCTAGGTATGTGTCCTAAGGCAAAAGCAAAAATAAACTATTGGAACTACATCAAAATAAAATATTTTTGCACAGCAAAGGAAACCATCAAGAAAACAAAAGACAACCTACTGAATGGAAGAAAATGTTTGCAAATGATATAACCGATAAGGGGTTAATATCCAAAATATATGAAGAACTTACACAATTCAACACCAAAAAAATAAACAGTCTGCTTAAAAATTGGGCCGAGGACCTGACTAGAAATTTTTCCACAGAAGACATACAGATGGCTAACAGACCATGAAAAAAGTGCTCAACATCACTACATCAGAGCAATGCAAATTAAAAGCACAATGAGGGGGCGCCTGGGTGGCTCAGTCAGTTGAGAGTCCGACTTCAGCTCAGGTCACGATCTCGCGGTCCGTGAGTTCAAGCCCCACATCAGGCTCTGGGCTGATGGCCCAGAGCCTGGAGCCTGCTTCCGATTCTGTGTCTCCCTCTCTCTCTGCCCCTCCCCCGTTCATGCTCTGTCTCTGTCTCAAAAATAAATAAATGTTAAAAAAATTTTTTTTAAATAAAAAAAAATAAAAATAAAAGCACAATGAGATATGACCTTACACCTGTTAGAAACAGCAAGTGTTAGCAAGGATGAAGAGAAAAGGGAACTCTTGTGTACTGTTGGTAGAAATGTAACAAAATGCCCAGAAATGTTAATGCAGCTGCTATGGAAAACAGTCCAGAGGTGCCTCAAAAACAGAGAAATATCATATGATCCAATAATTTCACTATTGGGTATTTACCCAGGGAAAATGAAAACACTAATTCAAAAAGACACGTACCCCTATGTTCACTACAACATTATAATAGCCAAGACATGGGAGTTACCCAAGTGTCCATCAATAGATGAATAAAGATGTGGCATGGAATATTATTCGGCCATAAAAAGGATGCGATTATGCCTTTTGAGACAGCATGAATGGACCTAGAGGGTATTATATTAAGTGAAATAAGTCACACTGACAAAGACAAATACCATTTGATTCCACTCAAAAGTGGAATCTTACAAAAAACGAATAAACAAAAAGAATCAGAACTATACATACAGAGAACAAACTGATAGTTGCCAGAGTGGAGTGGGATGGCAGGTTAGGCAAAATGAGTGAAGAGGAGAGGGAGATACAGGCCTCCAGTTAAGGAATGATTAAGTTACAGGAATAGAAAGTAGAGCATAGGGAATACAGTCAATGATATTATAACAGGAATGTAACGGGACAGACAGTAGCCAATACTTGTGGCAAACATAACACAATGCATACACTTGTCAAATCACTAAGTGTACAAGTGAAACTAATGTAAAACTGTGTGAACTACACTCAACTATCAATCAATCACTTAGGGCAAAAATATATATATATATATATATAGAACCAAGCCACACTTTCTAAAATTTCAAGTTTAAATATTGAGTGTACACTATAAATGCTTGCTCAGATCAGAAAAGGGAGGTGACCAGAAATAAATTCTAGTAAGTAGGCAGGGTAGAGAAACAAGAATAAAAAACTTTGAAATCGTTACATCGTGTTTCAAATTCTAGCTTTTTAGTCCCCTAAAGTGATGTGACTTTGGTTACATAGTAACAAAGGTACTTTTACATAGGTAAAAGGGAAATAATAATTACCTTCATATCCTAATCAAGATAATACATACTAAAAGCCTAGCTTTATATTATGTCTCTTCATTTAAAAATTGTCCAGTTTAAAGAGAAAAAAAATGAACTTCAGGCACCTTGAAAAATCTTAGAACTAATGATTGGCAGAAGTATTATAGCATTGATATTATAATCACATTAATGTGAATACTATGTGGATCGTGAATAGAATGTATACAATATTGACTCTTTTCTACAATTTTAAGTTCATAAACTGTGTACGTTTTAAAAAAGTAACAGTTTAAACTGCTCAATAAGAAACAGTGCTAGGAGTACTCTGAGTATTTCAGAGTGCTATAAGAATTAAATGAGACAATATATTTTAAAAAATCATGTATTCAACTCTTAAGCACGATACAAGTTAAAAACATTACTATCTTATTTTGGAAAGACTGCTAACCGCTCTACATCCATCTCCTTTTCTCCCTTTCATAAGTCTTTCCCTTAACACAACTATTCTCTCCAAGCCTGTACATGTCCCATAGAACAAAAGATCTGAGAAGTACTACTGTCTTTGCTAATATCACTTATACTTAACAGTGATTATATCTTCTATATTTTCTAGGGCATTGATTTCCAACATTAAATCATGCTGTCATTCTGTATCAGAAAATGTATTCCAAGATTTGGTTTAAAGAGTATGGTCACCACACTTACACAGATTAATCCACACCCTTTCCATTCTATACAGCTTTCTGAAGGATTCTTTACTTCAGGCTGAGTTCTTCTTCCTTTTTATTTTTATTTTTTTTTTTAGAGAGAGAGAGTGAACAAGCATGAAAGAGGGGCAGGGAGGGAGAGAGAGAAATCTCAAGCAGGCTCCATGAGTTCAGTGTGGAGCTCAAACCCATGACCCTGGGATCATGACCTGAGTGGAAATCAGGAGTCAGAGACACTCAACTGACTGAGCCACCCAAGCATCCCTAGGCTAGATTCTTCTTACTTTAAGTAACCAAAGGATCAAATGAACTTGTATATTACCTTTATTTTTCATTGGTGATGAACTAGAAATAAAAAAAGTAGATGTTATAGTATATTATATAGTATTTATAAGTGATATTAGGCATTCAACATTTTTTGAAATAGCTTTTCTTTTCATGCCCCTCTCTGTATTATACATATCCATTATATAATATCTATTATCTCAATGGATCTTCATATTAAGATGATATTTCTACTTTAATGATAATATAAGCCCCAACTATTAGTAATCTGCCTAAGTAGGGTTTTTCCCACTAGCCCAAGGCCCTTGCACTCAAGCCTTTTGAATCATAGATCACTGCTGTTTGCTATCACATAAATTAGCAGGTATGATCATCTTCCCTCATGCCAGGGGAAGAGGCATACGTAACTGAATCCTCTCACTTTGCACAATTAATGATAACGACACTAGTTGCCAATTATGAAATACTTACTATGCAGTAGTTATTACTAAAACCATTTAATAAGTTAGAAAACTGAGGACAAAAGTTAAATAATTTCCCTGAGGTCAAAACTAGTTAAGTGATAGAATCAGGGCTTAAACTTGTTCAACCTTAAAGCAGTCTACTGCTCTTATTTCTATAGTTTACTGCCTTCATATCATTTTCCATTACCTCCATTCTGGGAGAAGAAATAAAGAAAACAAGAAGGCAGGCTTAAAAGTCTGAAAGACTTATAGGAAATTCTCTGGTTAGAACATTTTCCTTTCTTATGTCCATTACAAATTTCAGCTGTTCACTCTTAATTAGGTAATCTACCATAATGGAAAGCTCTAGGCTTCAAGAACCAGCTTCTTAAATAACTAGCTGTATGGTATGGTATTAGGCAAGTCACAACCTTTGTAAGCCACAGCTGCCCCACCTAAAAAGGGGATGAAATTACCGATAATACTGACTATGGGGATTAAGTAATGTTTGTGTGTAAACTAGCTGTCCAAAGAATGCTAAGAGTTTAAATAACTTTCCTTCCTATGTGGTTTGCTTTGGAATGAATCAAAAATATTACAATCACAAAGAAAACCATTAAGCACAAATATATACAAAAATAATATAAATGTATAGAATGGATAACATCTATTCTCTTGCAAAACAGCAAAAAAGGTTAGTATCAATAACCTTACCAATTCAGTACTTAAACGTGTATCAATATAATTTCTAATGCTGCTGACTTCCTTCTATATCACATAAGAAGCTACGTACGTTCTTTACAAAAGAATTAATGTAGCATATACCAAACTCCTTTAATTTCATAATTTCACTTTACAGTTAGTCACCATTTTAAACCTACTCTCTCCCATTTTTAAAACTTATGAGCATCCTCCCTTCATCCTCAATTTTTTCCTTTAGTTCTCTACAACTTTTTTTATGTTAATACTTTTTACACCTCCCCTCCACTGGTCATTTAATAGTTTGAGAAAGCAGGGTTTCATCTTCTATTAAAGTAGTGCTTCCAAAACTGGTCCACAAAATATTTGTTCCTCAAGATCATAACAGATACTCTACCCACAAGGATTCCATGGTAAATTAACTTTCAGAGATACCGGGTTAAGCCATTTTCTTTAGCTAAAAGCACTTAATATGTTAATATGCATAGTGAATCTCTAAGTAGGATATAATATGCAGCTTTTCTCAGATTCACAGATCCTTCTGGAGATCCCCACCCTCAAACCCATGCATATCTTATAGGGCAATTTGTGGAATGCTACGCTGGGAAATACAAGGCCAGAAGGAGATGAATCATATTAAATCAGCAGAGATCACCTCCATTTTTAAATCCTGAAAACCAGAATTATGATAAGGTCCTTCAAACCAATCTGAAGTATAAAGCACTTATAAGAAAAACAAGCTTGTAACAGCTGATGTGGAGGTATCTTACCTTGTCTGAAAATATATCCATTAATCTTGCAATACTTGGTACTTAAATGGAAGGCCAGCAAATACTGATTGCTGAAAATGTGAACTTTTTCAAGTTTTAATGAATATTTTATATTTTAAAGGTTTAGTTTTATTGGTCAAAATATTCAATTTTGATAAAATTTAAGACCGGAGAGTTATCCTTAACTTAAAAATTCCAGAGAAAATTCAAGGCACAGCAAATTTCAACTATATAAATTTTCTTATTTCCTGTGTGTTCATCATGAAATCAAAGCTACCTCAAAGAAAACATTCTCACCTAGAAGTGGCAGAATCTGCACACTCAAGTTTAAAAGCTCCAGGAAATGCCATGCAGACATTTAGGGGCTAGACATCCTGACCCCTAAATTTTGCATCCCTTTATTTCAGTGTCATGCCAAGGAGTATAGCTTTTCTATATACCCTCAGATAAGTAGGAATTTATAAGTGAGTGCCTTTCTCATATACTTACAAGTATATTTGCCTAAAAAAGTACCCTTCCTATATACCAACAAGTCCTTCCACAGTACAAATTATAATCACGAAGACATTTCTAAGTTTTAATATATTGAGAATATATAGAAACTTAAAATGTAAAATACTGAAAATAAATTGGTAAATTTAAATTTAAGCATTAAAAAACATGAATGTATGGGACAAAAATGTATGTTTAAATTTGAAATTCTATCAATCACATTTTTGTTACATACTACACTGATACTTAGTCTTCTCTGAAACTAGCATTTTATACCTAACTTAATTTCAGAATTAATCCAGTAAGTGCATAATTACTTATAGATTGTAAGTGTATAAATATATATCTCATTTAAAATGTAAAGTTTATGAAATATAAAATCCAACATATAATGCCATTATCCTGGCAGATTAATTTCTTTTATTAGCTCTTCCTTCTATTACAACTTGAAGGTGATTTTTCATGTTTATCAAGTGCAGTCATATACTAGTAAGTTCTCTGTAGGAATATTCAACACTTCTTTATAGCAGTAGCTCTCCACTAGGGCCCACTTTGCCCTCTAAGATACACTGGCAATGTAGAGATATTTTTGGTTGTCTTAACAGAGATGGGGTGTTACTGACATCTAGTAGGTAGAGGCCAGCGATGGTGCTGTACATTTTACAATGCACAGAACAGCCCCACAAAGAATTATCCAGCCAAAATTAGTAAAGGTGCCAGGATTGAAAAACACTGCTCTATATAGCAAAGTGGTGTCTCATTTCTCAAAAGGAACTATGGTTAAACCATTATACAAAAAAAACCACTCTAAACAAAAAGACCTATTACTTTCCTATTCAAGGCTGCTGTCCTAAAGAATGTAACCAATATGAACATTTATAGCATAATACCTGAAATAACTTGAGCTAATGAAGCTAATGAAGGTGTCTGTTCATTAGGAATCTTTAAGAGAGGAAAAAAGACCTAGAGTTAGCCACCAATCCTCATGTCCTTATCTTGCTAGTGATTTTGCATGAGACTTATTCTCTAGTCAAATTCGTCAGGAATAGAGGATGGGAACAACAATCCCTGAGTTTTCTACATATCAATTAAGATTTTTCACAGCTTTCACATTTCAAAGTCATTTTGCTTAAAATAAATCCACATATTACCCCTCTTGACTCACATTTTCTTTCCTTGAGTATCTTAAATGTGTTACTCTATTTCTTTTACAATAAAGCATTACTGTTAAAAAGTCTGATGACAACATGCACCTTGATGTTTATAGCAGCATTACCTACAATAGCCAAACTATAGAAACAGCCCAAGTGATCATCGATTGATGAATGGATAAAGATGTGGTATATACAAACAATGGAATATTATTTAGGCATAAAAAAGGATGAAATCTTGCCATTTGCAACAACTTGGATGGAGCTAGAGAGTATTATGTTAAGCAAAATCAGTCTTAGAAAGACAAATACCATATGATTTCACTTATATGTGGAATTTAAGAAACAAAACAAATGAACACAGGGGGCAAAAAAGAGACAGGCAAACCAAGAAACAGACTCAACTATAGAGAACAAACTGATGGTTACCAGAGCGGAGGGGAATGGGGAGGTGCGTTGAAAAGGTGATGGGGATTAAGGAGTGTACTTGTTGGGGTGTTTGGGTGGCTAAGTCAGTTAAGCGACTGACTTAATTTTGGCTCAGGTCATGATCTCATGGACAGTTTGTGAGTTTGAGTGCCACATCTCAGCTGTCAGTGCAGAGCCTGCTTGGGATTCTGTCTCTCCCTTTCTCTCTCTCTCTGTCTCTCTGCCCCTCCCCTGTTTGAGCATGCTCTCTCAAAATAAACATTAAAAACAAATGTTTCCTTTAATGAAAAAAAGATGTACTTGTGATGAACACCAGGTGATATATGGAAGCGCTGATTCACTAAATTGCACATCTGAAACTAGTATTACACTGTATGTTAACTGGAATTTAAATAAAAACTTAAAAGATAATAAATTAGAAAAAAAAAAAGGTTATACTAACCAATAAAAAAAAGTCTGTTGACAATCATATTTTCTTTATAAATCAGTGTTTGTGCCTGGTGCCCACAGGTTTTTTCTTTAAAGTTCACTGATTCTATCATTTTTGTTTTTTTTTTTAAGGTTTATTTTTGAGAACAAGAGAGAACACGAGCAGGGGAGGGGCAGAGAGAGAGGAAGACACAGACTCCAAAGCAAGCTCCAGGCTCTGAGCTGTCACCACAGAGCCCAACGTGGGGCTCAAATCACAAACTGCAAGATCATGACCTGAGCCAACGTTGGACATTTAACCACTGAGCCACCCAGGCGCCCCTCTATCAGCAACTTTATCAGTTGTCATTGTTTTGGGTCAATATTCTGGGGTATACAGTGTCTCCTTTTAATATGCAGTTTCAAAAAAATTTTTTTAATTTCAAAAATGTTTTTTGAATTATAGTTTTTAATATTTGTTCAATTTCTGTTTCTACAGGGATGTGGATTATCCATATATTGGATTGTCTTTGTTTTTGATATTTGTTGCTTTCTCTTAAATCTTCTGTCAATGTTTTTTCTTTTTCACCTTGTATCTCTTTACACATTACCTGTGATGTTTATTTACTCCTGAATTCTGGATTAGGGTTCATTTCTGAAATTTTATACCTTTATTCTGATCTTTCCTAAATTCTATCATCTAATTTCTGAGTTTTCTAATTCCATTTTATACTTTATACCATTTTTAAAATTTTTTTCAGCTTGTTTTAAAAGATTATAGTACTCTTCTGTTTTGTGGGCACATCCTCCTGATTTGCATTTATTGTCTTGAAGAAGTCATTTTGCTCCTTATTCTCTTTTCTCATAATACTTTGTTCAGTGTTTTTCTTCTGTTATTTTTTTTATTCATTTTTAAGTGAAATTACTTTTCTGGGACTTTTTTTTTTTTAATTTTTTTTTTAACGTTTATTTATTTTTGAGACAGAGAGAGAGCATGAACGGGGGAGGGTCAGAGAGAGGGAGACACAGAATCCGAAACAGGCTCCAGGCTCTGAGCTGTCAGCACAGAGCCCGACGCGGGGCTCGAACCCACGGACCGTGAGATCATGACCTGAGCCGAAGTCGGCCGCTTAACCGACTGAGCCACCCAGGCGCCCCACTTTTCTGGAACTTTTAAGAAGGAGGTATGGTTCAACTCGAAGCTCACTCTGTTATTTCTGTGTGGTCTTTAAGAAGCAGCATGCTCTCTGAGATCTACTAAGACCCCTCCCTTGCTTTTAGTTGCATCTTTTTCTTTTATCTCTATGGTCCCTGCACTGCACAGTTTGGACTTTTTTCCAGCAATTTCCTCTCAGTGTGGGTTTGTCCTAGAAGAGAGCTTTCGCTGCAGTTTCGAGAGTTCATAATGCCTAGAGGATCCAACTCCTTCAACCTTATCATGTATCATCTGCACCTATTCTAGTTCCGCTTACTTTTTGCAAATTGGTCTATTATGTTTTCTTGTAAATACTTAGAGGATATTTTGGTTTGCAGGGTATTTTAGGGTTTTCTTATTTTCTAGTCTGTCAGATGATCCATTATTTCTCTATGCTTACTCCCTCACAGACTACTCAGGTCTTATAGCTGTGAGCTACCCCCACCTCTGGAATTTAGGGCTCATGGGAATATCTTATCACTTAGTTTTTCATAGATGCTTCCCATGGATGTTTTACTTTGCTTTGCTTTGCTTTCTATGGGTAGGCAGCTTCTAAAAAGGCTCCCAGTGATTCCTGACTTGTGACAGTTACTCATGTCTCTACGTAATTCCTCACATGCAGGCTAAACCTACTGCTTTGCTTCTCAGATCAAGAATGCAACAGAGGGAATATCACTTCTGAGATTAGGTTACATACAGATTCTGGACTCCATCTTGTTTACCTTGTTCTGTTCTCCAACTTGTTTGCTCCATTGGAAACCAGGTGCCCTATTACAAGTTGCTCTATGGAAAAGCAAGAACTGAGGGAGACATCCAGCCAACAAACAGCAAAGAACTAAGGCCCTCAGTTCAATGCCCCACAAGGAACTGAATTTTTCCAACAACAACTGAAGTTAGTTTGGAAGAAGCAGATCTTCCCTGAGACAAACCCTGAGATGAATGTAGCCCCAGGCCAACACCTTGCCTGATGTCTTGATTGAAACAGATTGACTGTGACACTCTTAGCCAGAGTATACAGCTAAATTGTACCCACATTTAGAACCCACAGAAACTTTAAGATAACATATGTTTGTTGTTTTAAGTATTAGGTTTTGGGATAATTTGTTATGTAGCCATAGATAACTAGTACATTCTCTTGCAGCAATCTATTTTATGGATTTAAATATTCAAAAGTATTTCATAAGTCATTTTAAAGACAAATATTACTTTTAAAAATAAATATTACATCTCTCTCATTTTCAAGACCAATTTTATAGCACTTTGCTATTAGCTAAGCAAAGAAAACGAATACTTTCTATTAATATATTTCAAAATATACATGTACTCAGCTGTTTAATTCTCAACAAAGCAATTCCTTCTTCCTTTCTCAAAGAAATAATTACAGCATCATTAATTCCAATATGCATTACCATAAAAACTAGATGCTTTATTTTCCAACAACTTGAGTTTGCCAAGTAAAGGAAAGCAGATACTAATCACATCATATTTCAAATGAATAAAAATCAAACAGAAAGCAAAAAAAAAAAAAAACAGTGCAAAAGTATTCCTCCCTCAACAGGCAGAAATCATTCTTCACCTGACTTTGTTATAAGGCCATTTATTCATACGAAGTCATTTATTCCAAGTTTTTAAAACTCTTGTTTGTGGTTACTCTATTTTACAAGATATTATCATCCCTTCTTGCCCCTAATTACAATACAAGGTTCATTAGGGATTTGTTAGTTTGTTTCATGACTGCATCCTCAATGTCTAGAAAGGGTGAAGCAAACTGTAAGTGCTCAATAAATATCTGTTGAATAAATAAATCTTCCAAAACCTGCCAAATAAAAAATAACATTTATTTAGCATTAGCCAACTGCCAGGCACACTGCTTTGTACTTTACATGTGTTATCTTGTATAATCCTTAAAAGAAATTCTTTTTTAATCTTCATTTAATAAAGAAACTGAGACCTGGAGACTAGATAATTTATCCAATATAAACATAGTAAGCAAGAGGCATAATCTTAATAAGATACTAAAGAATCTAATTTCAAAGCAGTGTTCTTAAAGCCATATGCTATTATTGCTATTGCTAAAACTTGAAAAACAGCAAGCACTTATTTTTTCAATGACAGAAAAATATCTTCTCAGTATGCATTTTCCCTTGCTTTCAGTTGCACTGTTTCAGTAATAATAAAATGGTTCCCAATGACCCTCAGACCATTACGATAACCTAATTATTTTCAACTTTCCTATTGTTGACAATTTTCTACTATATTACATTCTCATTCAAAATGAAAAAGTCCAGGTATGGTTTTTCTAAAGTCTAATTAATCTATCTTAAACAACAACATAAAATAACAGTAATTTTAGTATTTGACGATACTTGATAGAATAAGACATGATTTTTCATGAAAAAAACAGACTGATTTTTAAACGCAGTAATATTTTGTGCTGACAAGGGTATTCCTTAATAGGTTATCTTATACACTGTGGGTAGAAGTTAAATTGGATCAATGTTTTTGGATAGCAATTTGGCAATTCACATTAAGAATCTTGAAAACATTTATATTCTCTCAGTAAGTCCCCATGTAGGAATCTAGAAGGAAATAATCAGATACAGATAAAGACTTATAATAAAGATAAAGATTTATGAACAGAAAAGTTCACTGCATGATTTCTACGGCAGTAAAAAAAATGGTAACAAATGTTTGACAATACAGAAAAAATTAAATTTTGATATAAAAATATTCAGTTATTATTTTTTAAGACTAGTAAGGATATAAAAAAATTCTTGCAATTACATTAGATTAAAAAAATAATAAAGAAGGATGTGAATGATCTCCATTTTAAAAATTTATTTTTTAGGGGTGCCTGGGTGGCTCAGTCAGTTAAGCGGCCGACTTCAGCTCAGGTCATGATCTCACGGCCTGTGGGTTCGAGCCCTGCATCGGGCTCTGTGCTGACAGCTCAGAGCCTGGAGATTGCTTTGGATTCCGTGTCTCCCTCTCTCTCTGCCTCCCCTGCTTGTGCTCTTGTCTGGATCTCTCAAAAATAAATAAACATTAAAAAATTTAAAAAATAATAATAAATAAAAAATAAATAAAAATTTAGTTTTTAAAAGAAGGGAGAAAATATACCAAAACATTAAATGTGATTATTTCTGAGTGGCAGAATCATATGTGAGTTACATTTTATTCTAAATAATTTTTCAGAATTTTCCTCATTTTCTACAATTAGCTACTGTTAATTTCAGGATGAAAAACAATCCCATTATTTTTCAAAGTATTAAATTTGGATGGTTAAATAAGAGTCTTTGAATTTTAATTCTGAACTACAACAAATTATTATTTTGTAAATGAAGTCCTTTTTAAAAAATTATCAATTAATTTAAGTTCAGATACTTAATAATGTACAAATCCTGAAAAGATAGACATTATTACCGAGCTAAATAAATACACTGAACAGTAAACTACATTTATTATGCATAATTTCAGAGCAAATACAGATCAATTCAGACCCTGTAGTCTTTTTATTATATTTCTCTCTCCCTCCCCTTCCCATCCTCCCCATCTCTACAGCTCTCTGCCTTCTTTGTCTATATACATAACTAGTATCAAAAAAGACACTAAGTACTAGCAGACATTCAACTTATTAACATACTTTTTTACACTGCATGCAAATATCCTTGGCCTCTAACCTGTTAGGGAGGCTAGATGCCCTAAAGTTGGAAGTAAAACAAAAACAGCAAATTAACAACATACAAGGTTACCCCATCCTGCCAACCAAATCCTGAAACTATAAGTGTTCTCTAAAAGAGAAAACAACAGGCATTGTCTGGGATTTTGATCATTCTTATTATTAGCAAAATGACTGAACAGTCCAGTTTGTTAAAACATTGCCTGTAAATATAATATAAACTTTAGAGATAACAGTCTCTAGACCTAGGACCTAACAAATATAAGACCTCACTAAAAAAGTCTAAACTAACGTTTACAATCTAAATTAATTCATCAACAAAGAGAAATAAAACGCAATACACATAGCACCTCTTTTGAAAGAGAACTAGGGGACAGACTCTAATTGGAGTTTAGTAGTTGGAGTTTCAACCTGCATATGAAAAAATATAACTTAGAGAGAAAATTAAGGTGACTAATTGAAATACCTCAATATTCAGGCATTGCTTATGCAGTAAGAAGTCCGAAGATTTGGAAGCTACAGAAAGCACAGCTTTGTAGATTCAACACTATTATATCTCCTGTATTCTATAGATAACAGAGTATCATTTCAGTGGTGATTATGAATACATTAATTAGAGCATTAATACTAATTAAAACTACATTTAAAAAAATATTCCCAGGTAGGCTAACAATATTATTACAGGTACCCAAATAAATTCTTTTTTTTTTAACCTCTTCTAAAAAACACCTCTACAGTGTATGTATTTACATACACATGACTTTTTATAGTTTAAGATTTTTTTTCCCCTTACAGGTACAGATTTCAGCATACTCCCTCTTTGATATCTATTATCATCACTTTAATTTCCATTTTAAAAGTTACTATGGGAGCATGTGTGGGTTTTTTCAAATATATATTCCTTGATTTCATGCCTCAGAAGTCTGTGTAACTTAGCAGCCCGAGTGCCAAACAATTATATTTCCACAATCCAGGATTTTGAATGAAATCTCTTAAGCGCTTCACTTTACAGTGATTTATACAAATAACTATCCTGATTGCTTGAAATAATATTTCTCAAATCTGCCCAAGAAGTCTTTCTTTAAACATGTTACATGTGTTACTTGAGGTTGGTCAATAATTTGGATATCTTATCTTCACACAAATAATACAGGTTTAAAATGTAATAAGAACAAAAAGAGAACAAGTGCAATGCATTAAAATGAAGTGAACTCAGTCCAACAACACACTCTCTGTAGAGAAGTTCCCAAACTTTACCACGTATAAGAATCACTGGAAGACCTTGGGAATGCAAGCTGGTGCAGCCACTCTGGAAAACAGTATGGAGGTTTCTCAAAAAACTAAAAACAGAACTACCCTATGACTCAGCAATTGCACTACTAGGTATTTATCCAAGGGATACAGGTGTGCTGTTTTGAAGGGACAAATGCACCCCAATGTTCATAGCAGCACTATCAAATAGCCAAATATGGAAGGAGCCCAAATGTCCATCGATGGATGAATGTGTACGTACACACACACACACACACACACACACACACACACACACACTGGAGTATCACTCAGCAATCAAAAAGAATGAAATCTTGCTATTTGCAACTACATGGATGGAACTGGAGGGTATTATGCTAAGTGAAATTAGTCAGTCAGAGAAAGCCAAAAATCATATGACTTCACTCATAAGAGGACTTTAAGAGACAAAATAGATGGACATAAGGGAAGGGAAACAAAAATAATATAAAAACAGGGAGGGGGACAAAACAGAAGAGACTTATAAATATGGAGAAGAGAGGGTTACTGAAGGGGGTGTGGGAGGAGTGATGGGCTAAATGGGTAAGGGGCATTAAGGAATCTACTCCTGAAATAATTGTTGCACTATATGCTACCTAATTTGGATGTATATTTAAAAAAAAATTAAAAAAAAGAAAGAAAGAATCTGTGGAAGACTTGTTAAACAGACTCTTTGGCTCTAACCCTGGTTTCTGATTCTGTAGGTCAGAGAAGGTTTCAATTGGTCTGAAAATTGGCAT
Organism: Neofelis nebulosa; assembly: GCF_028018385.1. Lineage (NCBI taxonomy): Eukaryota > Metazoa > Chordata > Mammalia > Carnivora > Felidae > Neofelis > Neofelis nebulosa. Next base: position 69,404,277 of record NC_080789.1, read on the forward strand.
TCTAACAAGCTCTTAGATGATGGTGACGCTGCTGGTCTAGGGGTCTGACATACAGAACCACCACTATATAGTCTCATGAACTAAAATAAAGATTTTAACTCACGTGACAAGTTCTCTGGTTAAAAATAAAACACAAATCTATTATTTCAAAGCAAATACTGATGCCCAACAGTATATATTAGTTAGTTACCAGAAGTAAATTCTTTCAGAGAAAGTACCATTTGAAATTTCACCAAATCACTACTGTAATAACAGAGGGTAATGACATTCTTCAAAAGGTTAACATTTTACCTGCTAGAAATTACTGAGATAAACATCAGCAATGAAGTACGTGTGCAAGCAAAATGGAGGAAAAAAAGAGTCCTGAATAACTTACCAAATGAAAAGATTGGTTCTATAATATATTTAAGTTAAACTCTACTTGCATCTGTCTGGTAGAAGAAATATAGTATGCTTTTATGTCATACATAGCTAAGGCTGAATCATAACTTCACCAAACGACTTAGTTCATGTGACATTGCCTAAGCTAGTATGACTTAACATCACTCTCCTGTCTCATACGTAGAGTTTCAATATGGCAGATGTTTATAATACTTCATAATGCCTTCCTTCCATAAACTACTGATGTTCAAAGAATCAAATTATAAAAATAGGAATGAATAAATTTCCCTAAGCAGTTGGAAGCTTCTGAGAGAGAAGAAATTGAAAACTTAAAATTATTTTCTCACTTGGATTCAATAATTAAGTTCCACTAAGTGGGGGGAAAAATTCCATCAGGTGGAATGAGGGTATCTTGACTAAAATCAAAGGCAAAAGACAGCAATAAGGTCCTTGGATCACGTCACCCTGAAGGCAGAAACAGACATTTTGGTAGACTGGGTTGAGCATGGAGAACGGTGATCCAAAAAGGGCTGTTCTAGGTTTTCCCTGAGATAGCATACACCTAAACCTTTCCAGAGCTACATGTCCTGGTAGCCAGCTTATATCCTGAGGAATATTGGCATGAAAATATTACAGATGAACCAAAAACACTAGAAGAAAGTATCATTTTTCCTCAGGCCTTCAAGAGTCACTGCTCACAGGATGAAGGCAAAATCACCTTAGCCCAGCAATTCTCAGCCTCAACACTATTAACATTTTGGGCCAGATAATTTGTGGGAGGCTACCATGTACACTGTAAGATGTTTAGCAGCATCCCTAGCCTCTACCCACTAGAAACCAGTGGCACCCATAAGTTGTGGCAATCAAAACTGTTCCAGACATTATCAAATGTTGTCTGGCGGGAGGGGGCGGGGGGGGAGGGGGAACTTGCCCCTTGTTTGAGAATCACTGCCCTAGCTTAAGATAAAAAATAGCAGTAAATTCAGAATTTCATCAAATAATTTAAGGTTTAGCTGGAAAAATTCTCTTGACCACAATGATACTTACTCAGTAAATGTTAGTATTACTATTATTACTTTGCATACATTGGTTGTATGTACATTGGCAACAACTGCAATCTGAACAACCAGCTTCCTCTAACAGTTAACAAAAGGTTTATTGGTACTTACTTGTAAGGGAAGTTGTAATCAAGAGTTCCAGCACTGCCATGTATTGAAACACTAATGGAAAGCCATTCCAAATTGTAAAGAAGTATGCCACAATTGCTCTGTTTAAGCACACACCCCAAACATATGCACGCATTATGCATACATACACACAAAGAAAAAAGAATAGCTGACCTACTAACCTCAAAATTTTGTGAGACTCAACTGAAATATATACAAATGATCTTTGGCAAATATGCTATATAAATGTAAGTAAGGTCCCTTGGAAAAGTGTTAAACTAAGATGTAAAGAAGAAAACATAAATGGAAATGAAAAAAAAAAATTAGCAAAGTCAGCCCTAGCTTATACTACGTTAACCTTAGCCAAAATGATGGAAGGAACACATTAAGGTACTTTATTCTTATAATAACACTAAAATCTAGATTATTAAAAACCTGAAATCAGAAAATTTACTAATGCCATCAGACTGGTATTATAAAATTAGAACCAGTAAGTACAGCTAGTATTTGTTATTTTCTTGTAAACTCAAAATCTCACTATTTGGGGGATGCCTGGGTGGCTCAGTGGGCTAAGTGTCCGACTTTGGCTCAGGTCATGATCTCACAATTCACAAGTTTGGGCCCCACGTCGGGCTCTGTGCGGACAGCTCATAGCCTGGAGCCTGCTTCAGATTCTGTGTCTTTCTCTCTTCCTCTCCCCACTCACACTCTGTCTCTTTCTCTCTCAAAAATAAATATTTAGGGGCACCTGGGTGGCTGAGTCAGTCGAGCTACCGACTGGCTCAGGTCATGATCTCATGGTTCATAGGTTCGAGCCCCACGTCAGGCTCTGTGCTGACAGATCAGAGCCTGGAGCCTGCTTTGAATTCTGTCTCCCTCTCTCTCTGCCCCTCTCCCACTTGTGCTCTCTCTCTCTCTCTCTCTCTCAAAAATAATGTAAAAATTTCTTTTTTCAAAAATAAACATTTAAAAAATGTTTTTAAAAAGACTTGCTATTTGGAAATAATTTCAGATTCAATCATCAATGGATCTGCCTTCAGAGGGTTTCCCTCATTCAGCCAATACAATATTCTTTAAGGACATGTATAAATTGAAGTCTTATAAACCAGATACAAGATAATGAATCCAGGAGGCCACTACATAAAAAGAAGTTCTACTCAAAGCAAGGATGCTTAATGCTCCAGTCACAGGAGAAACTAAGTATCTTACTACTGCTTTTTCTTTTATGCTGTCACCCTTTCCACTTCACCAAGTGTACAGGGTATACATATCCCCAACTAAGTCTATTTTTTGCAAGAATTTGTAAAATAATTGGATTTGATTCTTTTTTTTTTTTTTTTTTTTTTTCATGTTTGGTAGAGCTCACTAGTGAAAGCATCTGGGCCTGGGTTTTTCTTTGTGGGTAGTTTTTTGATTACTAATTCAATCTTTTTACTTCTCATAGACTATTCAGATTCTCTATTTTTCTTGAGTCAGTTTTGGGAGTTGTGTCTTAGGAATTTGTCCTTGTCATATAAATTATCTAATTTATTGGCATGTACTTGTTATTCCTTTACAATCCTTATTTCTGTAAGAACAATAATTATGTTCCATCTTTTACCTCTAATTCTGGTAATTTGAGTCTTCTTTTTTTTTCTTCTTGGTCAATGAAAAAAAGACCCTCCTAGCAAAAGTGTTTGTCAATTTTGTTGATATTTTCAAAGAACCAGCTTTTGGTTTTATTACCTTTCTCTATGGCTTTATTTCCTTTGATTTCTGCTATAATTTTTATAATTTCCTTCCTTTTCTTGGTTTAGTTTTAATTTACTCTTTTCCAGTGTCTTAAAGTAGCTTGGGTTGTGGACACCTTTCTTCTTTTTAAGCATACATTTAAAATTATAAACATCTTTCTAAGCACTGCATTAGCTACAGTCATGTTTCGTATGTTGTGTCTTCATTTTCATTCATCTCATGGTATTTCCTAACTTCACTTTTGATTTTCTTTTTGTCCCATTGGTTATTTAAGTGTATCTTGCTTAAGGCAGCTCTGTTAAGCATCTGACCCATGATTTCAGGTCATGACCTCACGGTTCGTGAGTTTGAGACCCACATTGGGCTCCGCACTGACAGCATGGAGCCTGCATGGGATTCTCTCTCTTCCCCTCTGTTTCTGCCCCTCCCCTTCTCCCTCCTTCCCCTCCTTTCTCTCTCAAAATAAATAAACTTAAAACAAAAAAGAGTATCCTGTTTAAGTTCTACACATTTGTGAGTTTCCCAGGATTGTTTATCTCTAGTATCATTCATTGTGGTTTGAAACTATGCCTTGTATTAATTCTATCTTTTTAAATATATTTAGGTTGGTTCTATAGCCTAGCATATGGTATTTCCTGGAAAATGTTCCATGTGCTCTTTAGAAGAATACGTATTCTGCTATTGTTGGGTAGAGTGTTCTATAGATGTCTATTACATATAGTTGTCTGTTCAAGACTCTATGTTGCTTTAAAAAAATTTTTTTTAATGTTTGTTTATTTTTTGAGAGAGAGACAGAGTGAGGGTGGGGGAGGGGCAGAGAGGGAGGGAGACACAGAATCCAAAGCAGGCTCCAGGCTCCAAGCTGTCAGCACAGAGCCCAACACGGGGCTTGAATTCAGACTGCAAGATCATGACCTGAGCCAAAGTTGGACGCTTAATCAACTGAGCCTACCAGGCACCCCTAAGACTTTATATTTCTTCTTAATCTTCTGCCTCATTGTTCTATCCAATACTAAAAATGGGGGAGCCATAACTATTGTCTATTTCTTCATTTCTGTTAGGTTTTGCTTCATTTCTCAGGGCTTTGTTGTTAGATGCATATATGTATAATTGTATCTTTCCTAATGAAGTGACACTTGTATCATTATCTCCAATGACTTTATTTTTTATCATTTTAAAGTGTATTTTATCTGATATTAGCATTAACCACTCCGGCTTTCTTATGGTTGCTGTTTGCATGATATACCTTTTGCCATACTTTTAGTTCTGATATATTTGTATCTTGCATCTAAAGTTATGTCTCCTAAAGAGAGCATATGGTTAGATCCTGTACCTATTTTTTTAAATCCAGCCTGATAACAATGCCTTTTGATTATTTACTACATTTATATTTAATATCATCAATACAGCTGGATTTATGTCTATCACCTTACTTTTTGTTTGCCATGTGTCTTATATTTTTGTTGCTCTTTTCCTCCTTTACTGCTCTGTTTTGCATTAAGTGCATATTTTCTAATGTAGTATTTTAATCTTTTTAGTGATTTTTTAAAAAAAGTTACTCCCTTCATGCTTGTTCTAGGGCTTTCCACACATATTTTATCAGATTAGGCTTCAGATTTATACTAACTCCAATGAGATATAAAAACATTATTCCCATACACAGCTCTATTTCTTTTCCCCCCTTTTTGAGCTATTATTGTTATATACACACTACATCTATAAATGTTATAAAGTCAATAATAAAATATTACTCAAAGTATAAATGTTATAACTATTACCTTATATTATTAGGACCTTTAAAGAAGCTGAGAAGAGAGCAAGTATATACTTATAGCTTTTATTAACCTCACATTTATCATTTCTGGTTCTCTTGATTTATTCCTGTGAATTCAAGTTACCATGTGGAGTCATTTTTTTAGTTTAATACAGCTTTGCTCCCATAAGCTTTCTTTATGCTGTTATGAGCATATATACTACATTTCTATGTGTTATAGGCTCAAAATACATTATATACTTATTGTTTACACAACTGCTTTTAAAATCAGTAAAAGGGAGGAGAAATATGCATTTATATTATCTTTTATTATCATGTAATTATCTATACTGATGCTCTTGTGTGGGGGGACTGGGGGGAGGGTGTTAGAATTACTGTGTGGGGTCATTGCTTTTAGCCTAAAGAACTTTCTTTAGTGTTTCTTATAAAGTGGGTCTGCTAGCAACAAATCCTCTCAGTTTTGTGTGAGAATGTTTTTATTTAGCCTTCCTTTTTGAAAGATAAGATTCTTGGCTGGCAATTTTTTTTTCTTTCTTTTTTTTTTTTCTTTATTTTTGAGAGGCAGAGAGAGACAAAGCACAAGTTGGGGAGGGGCAGAGAGAGAGGGAGACACAGAATCCAAAGCAGGCTCCAGGCTCTGAGCTGTCAGCACAGAGCCCGATGCAGGGCCCAAACTCACAAACTGTGAGATCATGACCTGAACCAAAGTCAGACTGAGCCACCCAGGCACCCAGGTTGGCAATTTTTTCTCTTTCAGCACTTCTGATTGTGTTTATCCCACTGTATTATGCCCTCTGTCTGATAAGAAATTAACTATTAATTTTACTGGGGGTTCCCTTGTAAGTGATGAGTTGCTTTTCCTGCTTTCAAGATTTTCTCCTTTTCTTTGACTTTCAGCATTTTTATTTTGAGGTGTCTGTGAATCTCTTGCAATTTATCCTACTTGGAGTTCACTAAGGTTCCAAAATATGCAAATGAATGTTTTTCAATTAATTTGGGAAGTTTCACCCACTGTTTCTTAAAGTATGCTCTTTCCTTCCCTTGGTATTTCCATTACATATATGCTAGTACAGTTAATGGTATCCTACATTTCTCTGAGATTCTGTTCATTATTCTTCACTCATTATTCTTCACTCTTTTTTGTTCTTCAGAATGCATAATCTCTATCAATCTAACTACAAATTTGCTGTTTCTTCTGCCAATTCAAGTCTATCATTGAGCCCCTCTAGTGAATTTTTCATTTCATACTTTTCAAACTCAGAATTTCCAACTAGTTTTTTATAATTTCTCTTAATTGACATTCTCTATTTGATAGAAACTGTCATCATACTTTCCCTTCTTTAGCCCTGGTTTCTTTAGTTCTCCAAATATATTTATAATAGCTAATCTGAAATCTTTGTTAAATCTCACATCTGACCAACTCAATTGGCAGTCTCTGTTGCCTGCCCTTTTTTCTGGTATAGAGGTCATAATTTCCTGTTTCTTTCCATGTCTTCTAATACTGTTGGAAACTGGACATTTTAGATTCTGTACTGTACCGACTCTGGATACTGGTTGCCTCCCTCTGGGGTTTGTTATTGTTATTTATTTGTTTATTGTATTAACTCATTGCTTAAATCATTTCAGTGAAGTCTATTCCCTCATCTTTCCTCAGTGTGAAGCCCCTGGTGTTCCTCATCAGGAGGCACAGTCTTGGGTATTCCCAAAGTTACCATGAAATGATACCAGTTTTGGCAGGGCTCCCTGTCTCTTTCCCTTACAAAACCCAGCTTTTAAGCAGCACTACTTGTCAGCTCATTGCTCTATTGTTTTCAACGATGCTGAAGCATAAACTGCTCCACACAAATCTCAGTTCCTTTGGAGGGAGCTCAACATTTGCGATTTATTCTGACCCTAGGAGGTTTCCTTCAAGCTCAGTATTTCCCTGGTTCCCTCCAGCAAGCTAGCCAAAATATCCTTTATTTACCTCCAATGCATCTACCAAACTATTCCTCATTGCCTTCACAACCTCCACTGTTTTTGAGAATATCCGTAGGCTTGATATTTTCCACATATTGTTACAAATCAAGTCAGTTACTTTGGAAAGAGATGCGGAACTCTCTATTGTATAACTCTCTGAGCCATGGGTCTGAGAGCAGGGATAGTGGCTCACTATAGAATGACAACCTAACTTTGAGACCAAAATGCTTGGTAGCGTGGAGGGAACTTGCATCTTTCTCCCAGTGTGGAACTGCTACCTGAAGAGCTGAGACATGAGTAATTCTCAGTGGCACTGTGTACAAGCAGCGTTTCTGTGCCATGAGTGGGATAGCAGAAGTAAGCCCCTGCCTCTCAGGCCCACATGCCCAGAACATGTAGCCTCAGCAACATGTAGCTGGGCAGAATGAGAAATCCTGACATCTGCTCCTCTCAGGAAGGTGCCCTCCAACTAGGTGGTGAGGAGAGAGGGAATCCTGTGTTCTTGGCTGCACCAGTGTGGAGTGCAGGTTCCATCTTGTTGAGTTAGAAAAGGGGAGAGAGGAAGCAAGTCTTGGTTCAAATACCACAGACTTGGGCTGTTCTTCCCAAGTTTTAGCAGATTTTCTTTCTTCATTTGTTGTAGACCCTTAGGACCATTTTCAGACTTTAAATGACTGCTATCAAAACAAGTAATTTTTGCCAGTTTCACTGGGAAGTGGGTCTGCAAAGATCCTTATGATGTCCTGCCAGAGCGGGCTGTCCCAACAAAACTTACTCCTCAACCGTCTCTTAATGATTTAATGCATCTCCCTCACCATCCCCTTCCCCCAAAACAGGAAATGACTACCAGCAACAGGGGTAAAGAAGATTTTTTCACACACTACCAACGAGAAAGATATATGAACTATAGTTTTACAGAACTACAGTTTTACAGTTTTACAGAACTATAGTTTTACAGTTTTTACAGAACTATAGTTTTACACCACCACTCTCCCCAGAACCCACAGATTGTTGGTGTTTTTAGTGACTTGACATACTTGCTCAGTCATTAGAGATTCCTCATTACCTGGATTTATTCAAAGCTTAGAAAAAGCTTATTGAAAAAAAATTTTTTTTAACTTCACTTATTTATTTTGAAAGAGAGAGAACGTGTGCAAGTCGGGGAAGGGCAGAGCGGGAGAGAGAGAATCCCAAGCAGGCTCTGTCCTCTCAGCATAGAGCTCAGCGAGGGGCTCAATCCTGTACACCATGAGATCTTAACCTTAACCAATTGAGTCACCCAGGCCCCCTGAAAAAATTTATTTTAAAATAACTCTATAAAAGAAACCATTTAAACAAAAATTTTAAGTTCTATTTCCCTAAATAGATCTCTTTTGTAAACAGAAATTTTCACCCACCTAATTGCCCTAAAGTGCCTTTAAGTCATTTAAGATACAATCATCTGAATTACTAAGGGGAATCCTAAATATATAAAACTGCACTTTGTATAATAAACTATTATTAATTTCTACTAGAAATGCCAACTTATCAAAAGGACTTAAATGATCACTAAGAGTACATTCATTAGGATTATTCAAATAGGATTATTTTTCTGCATATGACAAGGGGAGAGGAAAAGGAAAATAACAAGCATGTTATTTTGAAGGTGAAGTGACACATTGGTCTTATGTTAGAATATTAAGAGCTAGCTGAACTTAGAGTTAACTACAAGATACTAAAAAACGTCAATATTGAAATACTGAAAGCAGCAGATGAATATGTATATCTAGGAATAAGTCTAACTCATTTATACTATCTTTAAAGAATGAAAACTATCTTTAAATGTGTGATGTAAATATTATTGAAAAAAAAAACACCCTAAAAAGCATGTAGTTAGGGCATCTAAAAGTACTGACTGAAGCCCAGCAATTATATTGTAAATCATAAATCCTTAAAGCAAAGAGTGGAAACACTGGGACTTCTAATTTCAGCCAAGACAGATATAGTGGTCAGATTTTATGGAAATCTGGATGTACAACAAAAGAATAAGAGAAGGGAGAATGGTAACAATGTGAAAAAACACATGACATTTAAAAAAAAATGTTTAAATCTCTTTAAAAGGTAACTTTAAAAAAAATTAATTACTATGCAGTGTTTAGTTTACAACATACATAGAAGAAAAAAATCATTCTTATTCTTATTTTATATAAGAAAATAAAAGCACAAAGGCCAAAAGGGGAGAAATGGAAGTACAATATTCTAAGGTAATTATACTACATGTATAACATTAGTACATGGTAGACTACAGAAAGTTAAAGCAATCTCTAAAACAAAGAGTTACAGCTGATATACAAACCTAAGAGATAAAACTGAACCATAAAAATACTCAATTCAAAAGATGGCACAGGAGGAAGGAAACAAAAAGCAGACAAGACAAACAGAAAACAGAAAGATGGTGAATTTAAACCTAACCAGATCATTAGTCACATTAAATGTAAATGGTCTAAACACCCTCAACTAAAAGGCAAAGATTATCAGAATAGAGAAAAAGGCCAGCCCAACTATACTGTATGTCCAAAAATGCACTTTAAATATAAAGAAACAAATATTAAAAAAAAATTTTTTTTTGTTGTTTATTTATTTTTGGGAGAGACAGAGCACAAGCAGAGGAGGGGCAGAGAGAGAGAGAGGGAGACAACGAATCTGACGCAGGTCCCAGGCTCTGAGCTGTCAGCAAAGAGCCCAACGTGGGGCTTGAACTCACAAACTGCAAGATCATGACCTGAGCTGAAGTCAGATACTTAACCGACTGACCCACCCAGGTGCCCCAAGAAACAAATAGTTTTAAAGGAAAAGAAGGGAAAAAAAAACCAACCACATACCATACTGACATTAGTCAAAAGAATGCTAGAGTGACTATATGAATATCTGACAAAGTAGATTTCAAGTCAAAAATATTACCAAGGATAAAGATAATTTCTTGGTCATAAAACAGTCATTTTACCATGAGGACATACACTAGAAACATTTATGTACCTATTGAGAGAGATTCAAAAATACATCGAAACTGATAAATACCAAGGTGAAATAAGCAAATCCATAATTATTCTCAGAGATAAGCTATACTTCTTTGTTAATAACTAAGAGAATAAATAGAAAATCAAGGATACATTAGAGTTGGGTAACACTATCAACATATGTAACCTGACATTTATAAAAAACTTCAATGAACAACAGCAGAATACACTTTCTTCTCATGTGCACACAGAACGTTTACCAAGAAAGACCACATTCTAGACCACAAATCAACTCTCAATAAATTTAAAGAGATCCAAGGCATTAAAAGTATGCTTTCTGACCACAATGGAATGATATTAGAAAATGGTAACTGCAGGATATCTGGAAAAGCCCAACATTTGGATATCAAATGCTTCTAAACCTATGGGTCAAAGAAAAACTCAAAGGGGAAATAACAAAGATGTTGAATGAAATGAAAATTAAAATACAACATATCAATATTTGTGAAATGTCACTAAGGCATTACTTAAGGAAACTAGCAGTACTAAACAATCCATATGTGACGCATATGCAAAATTTTAGTCAAGAGTAATCATACATTTAAATATAAAATTGAAAACTACATATTATTCTACAATGTGTATATATATATATATATATATATATATATCAAATCATTACACTGTGCACTTTAAATATATATAGTTGTCAATTATTTCTCAATAAAGTTGAAAGAAAACACCTACAACTATAAAACACCTAGAAAACAGGAGAACATATTTGTGACCTTGAATTAGCCAAAGATTCCTTAGATATGTCAAAAGCATGATACCTGAAAGAAAAAAACTTGATAAATTTATGTTTATCAAAATTAAAAATTCCTCCTCCTCATAAAAAAATGAAAGGGCAAGCTGCAGAGTGGGAGAAAATATTTGCAAATCACATATTTGATAATATTCAGATTATATAAAAAAACCCTCTGAATATAAGGAAAGCAAACCAATGAAAAGGTGCACCAACAAACTGGACGCTTCACCAAAAAAGATATATGAACAGCAAATAAGTACATGAAACATACATCATTAGTCATTAGGGAAAACCAAATTCCAACCATAATTTCACTACATGGGGTGCCTGGGTGGCTCAGTCGGTTGAGCTTCTGACTTCAGCTCAGGTCAGGATCTCACAGTTTGTGGGTTCAAGCCCCACGTCAGGCTCTGTGCTTACAGCTCAGAGCCTGGAGCCTCCTTCGGAGTCTGTGTTTCCCTCTCTCCCTGCCCCTCCTCCACTTGTGCACTGTCTCACTCTGTCTCTCAAAAATAAATAAATGCAAAAAAAAAAAAAAAACCACTTAAAAAATATATCACTACAAACCTACTCGGATAGCTAAAATTAAAGGCTGACCATCAAATGTTGATGATAATGTGGATCAACTAGAACTCCTCTTAGACATTGCTGGTAAGAATGTAAAATGTTATAGAACAGTTTGCCAGCTTCTTAAAAAGTTAAACACATTTACCATATTACCTAACCATTTCACTCCTAGAGAAACGAAAGTATAAATCCATTTAAAAGAAGATTTGTGCAACAAAAATTAATATATATTTATAATAGCCCCAAACCAGATATAACCCAATTGTGGCACACCCATATAACAGAATACTACTTGGCAACAAAACAAGACTGAACTTTGATACAACATAGAAGGATCGCAAAATAATTTTGTTAAATGAAAAAAGAGTACACAGTATATGATTTCACTTAAATAAATTCTAGAAAATGCAAACTAATTTGTAATTTAAAAAAATTAGTGGCTGCCTGTGACAAGTGGGATGGAAGAATTACCAAGGGACACACAGAGACTTTCGAGAGTGATGGATACGTTTATTATCTTGATTGTGGTGATGATTTCCCGGGTGTATACCTATGTCAAGGCTTACCAAAATGGATACTCTGTACATGTTTAGTTTACTGTATTAATTATTTCTCAATAACTGTTTTAAAAAACATACTGAAAAGAGAATAAAAAGACAAGCAACAGTTTATGAGAAAGTTAAGTGCAAATCATGTATCTGATAAATACTTTATACCCTGGAGCGCCTGGGTGGCTCAGTCAGTTGAGTGTCCAACTCTTGATTTTGGCTCAGGTCATGATCTCACAGTTGTAAGACTGAGCCCCATGTTGGGCTCCTCACTGAGCGTGAAGCCTGCTTAAGATTCTCTCTCTCCCTCTCCTTCTGTCCTCCCCATGCATATATGCACTCACTCTCTCTCAAAGAAAAGAAAAAAAAATAAAAAGGAAAACACTTGAACAGATACTTCACCAAAGAAGATATGCAGATAGCAAATAAACATAAAAAATGCTCAACATCACTACTCATTTAGGGAAATGCAAGTTCTAAGAACAATGACAGCCTATGACACTTATTTTAGGATGGCTAAAAATAAGAAACGAATACTACCAAGCCCTTAACAAGCATGGGAAGCAACTGGAATTTTCATACATTGCTGATAAGAATGTAAAATGGTTCAGCCATTCCCAAAAATGGTTTAGCAGCTTCAAATACAATATGTATTAACAGTTTGACCCAGTAATTTCATTCTTTAGTATTTACCCAAATGATGTGAAAACTTCTATTCACACATAAACTTATATGAGAATGTTTACAGTATTTATAATCACCAAAACCTGGGGAAACCCCAACCTCCCTAAACTAAGAAATGATAAAGAATCTGCAGCATATTCATACAATGGAATACTACTTAGCAATAAAAAGGAGTGAACTATGGACACAGGCAATACATATGATTTTCAGAAGCACTATGTTAAGTAAAGGAAGCTGGACTGAAAAGTCTACATATGGTATAATTTCATTAATCTGATATTCTTAAAAAGGCAAAATTAAAGGGGTATAAAACAGATAAGTTGTTACGAGGGATAGAAGATGGAATGCTAGGCTACCTACAAAGGACACAGAGCAATTTGGGGGGTGATGGAAATGCTCTCTAGATCTTCATTCTGGTGATGCTTATACAACTGTTCACATGTGTCAAAACTCACAGAGCAATATACTAAAGAGTGACTTTTACTGTGTGTAGATTGCATTTAATTAAAAAAAAAAAAAAAAAGGTTTCATTGCCTAAATAATGTCAAGCAAAAAAACCTTCTACATAATTCCAGCAAGTTTCTTCCTTTTTTTAAATGTTTATTTATTTTTGAGAGAGCACAAGCAGGGGAGGGGCAGAGAAAGGGGGACAGAGGATCAGAAATGGGCTCTTCACTGACAGCAGCAAGCCCAATGTGGAGCTTGAACTCATGAACTGTGAGATCATGACCTGAGCTGAAGTCGGACACTCAACTGACTGAGCCACCCAGGCACCCCCCAACCCAGCAATTTTCTAATCTGCATGTCTTTTCTTCTTCACTTCATACAATCATTGTTCTGGGTTCCACCAGCAAATACAATCAGAAAGCACAGGATAAGGGAAGAAAATTAGGCTCTGTGGTAAAGGTTAGTTTATTACTAAAAAATAAATTTAAACAGTTAAGCACATTAGTTTTATAGATGAAACTAGATGAGAAATAATGACCACTTAAACTGCTTTAGGAAGATGGAATGATTTATTTTCTATTTTCACATCTATGTGTAAAACACACAAGCATATTTATTTGTAACATTTTTATTTCTAATATTCTATAAATGTTAAATACTCTAAAAACAAAATGGTTCTGTCATCCATATATACCCCCTCAAACAAAAAACAGAGAAAGCTCATGAACTATATAAAAGTGACAAATTCTGTAAGTTTTAGTTCTCTCATTAAAAACAGTCTCTAAGTTTCCTCCTTCGATTATTTCCCTCTTCTACAGGTAAAACATTTTATCACTTTAATGGAATTTATTGCTGTTAAACTATGTGAGTATAATTTCTATCTTATAGAGTCAATAGTAATCCACAATTCTTATAAACCTATTAAGTTAAAACTTTTCACTGGAGAAATCATCCTGGTCTTTCACCAACAGTACATACATAAAACATTTAGTGTAGTACCCAGGACACAGTAAGCACTCAGTAAATAGTAGCTATTACAGATCACAATATGTTAAAAGTCAATTATCCTATCATAAAAGGTATTCAAAATGCACTGTAACCAGAACAGCACAATTTTATACATGAGGAAGGAGACAGAAATTGTTAGATACATTTATTTCCTTCTTATCTCTTCATAAAAATACTTGAATACTCTTAAGATGTTCTGACAACTTGAAAAAAAATTAATAATCACTTATAGTAGCCATTACCTGTAAAAGTAAGATATGGCTTTTGATTCCTGAAAAGGTAAAAGACCAGCACCATCTGCTGGTTGTTGGTGCCTTCCCAGACACCAGGAACTCCACTCTACTCTGGAGAGGACAGTAGACGCTAGATTGCTGAATCTCAGAATCTAGTTCAAAAACAGTGGAGCACACAGATAATGCTAGGGCATGGTTAGGGAGTCACAGAGCATATAAAAGCCAGCATCCACTGATGGGGAGAATAAACTGAGGTTAGGAATTCTAGCTATGTGCCTTTTTACTAGGCTGGATTTTCTTAGGTAGATTATCAGCCATGCTACCATTACCTTAGTATAGGAAAGCAGCAGAAACAGCCAGACAGCAGGACTAAAATAGAAAAGAGGGAGGCACCCTACTGAGATAAGCAGTGCCTGCAGAGAAGTATCCCTAAGAAACGAGAGCCACGTGTATGCCAAGAATGGTAGAACTCAGTGTATGTCCACCTCTCACTCTAAATGCACCAGCATCTCGGGGTGCCTGGGTGGCTCAGTCAGTTAAATGTCCAACTTCACCTCAGGTCATGATCTCACAGTCCACTCCGTGGGTTCGAGCCCTGCGTCAGGCTCTGTGCTGACAGCTTGGAACCTGGAGCCTGCCTCAGATTCTGTGTCTCCCTCTCTCTCTCTACCCCTTCCCCGTTCACACTCTGTCTCTCAAAAATAAATAAACATTAAAAAAAATTTTTTTTTTAATTCACCAGCATCTCAGGATGATAAAAGAGTAACAAACAGGAAAAAAAAAAAAAAGAGGAAATTTTTAATAATTACTAATAAAGGAAGAGGAGACAAACACCCAAACCCACATCCACACCGAAAAGCACAGGAAATAACCTCTGAAGCAGAACTAATTGAAAGAAGAATTTTAAACATTCATAGTGTATAGACTTAAGAGAAACATGTAGTAGAAATATAAAGCAGGAATAAGCAGTTAAGAACAAAGAATATACTGTTTGTGATTTTTAAATTTTAAAATGGTTTGGATAACAGAACGGATAGAACCAAAGTACAATGTAATAATCTTTAAGACTAAGTCCAGGAAGGGGCGCCTGGGTGGCTCAGTCAGTTGAGCATCCGACTTTGGCTTGGGTCATGATCTCATAGTTCGTGAGCTTGAGCCCCGCATCTGGCTCTGTGCCGACAGCTCAGAGCCTGGTGTCTGCTTCAGATTCTGTCTCCCTCTCTCTGACCCTCCCCGACTCATGCTCTGTCTCCCTCTCTCTCTCTCTGTCAAAAATAAATAAACATTAAAAAAAAAAAAATTTAAGACTAAGTCCAGGAAATGTCCCATAGAGCAGCAGAATGAGATAAAAAGAACTTTAAAAGTTAAAGTGATCTAGAGAGGGGTGACTGACTGGGTGGTTCAGATGGTTAAGTTTTCTGACTCTTGGTTTTAGCTAAGGTCATGATCTTACAGTTCGTGGGTTTGAGCCCCATGTCAGGCTCTGTGCTGACAGCGCAGAGTCTGCTTGGGATCTCTCTCTCCTTCTTCCTCTGCCCCTCCCTGGCTTGGTCTCTTTCTCTCAATAAATAAATAAATAAATAAATAAATAAATAAATAAATAAATAAATATTTTTAAAAAGTGATCTAGTATAAGTAGTATAAGTATCAATATCTACCTAACAGCTATTCTATAACCAAAGAAAAGAATAAATGAAGGGGAAGAAATTTAAAAAATAATGGCCAAGAATTTCACAGAATTCAATATATGAGATCTTAGATTGAAATGGCTTAGAGTGCTAAGAATATAAAAGCCTATACCTAAGCATACTAGAGTGAAAGTTAGGCCTTTCCAAAACAAAACAAAAAAATTACTTAAAAGCTTCCAACAAGGGGAAGAGGAGAGATCACATACAAAAGAACAAGATCAAGTATCAGACTTTTCACAAGCAACAAACACCAGGCCAACAAGAGGACAATGAAAGCTTACCCTCAAAATATTAAGGGGGAAAAAAACCTCATACTTAGAATTTCATAACAAAGTAAATTATCACTTAAGCTTGAGTGATAAATAAAGATATTCTAGGTATATAACCTCTCAAAGTTTGCCACAAAAAGACCCTCTTTCAAAGCTTCTGAAGAATGCAATCTGGCAGGATGAGAAATGAACCCAGATAAAAGCAACAAAATACAGAAGTCAGGAAAAGTTTTAGAAGATTCATCTTTTTATAAAAGTATATTCATAAAAATAATTAAAATATCACATCAACCTATTCCAACAAAATAGGGGTACCAAGGGGAGAGTATGCTAAGGATCTTGGTATTTACTGGGCAGGAAGAGGAGAGGACATAGACATTCAATTCAGACACTGAAGGGATAAAATATAAAATGGCAGAGATAAACTTTAATGTAACAATAATCACATTAAATATAAATGGATTAAACTCAAAAGACATATTCTTAGATTAAATGTAAAACCAAGATTCAACAAAAATAAAACATAAAGGATAATGAAAAGTATCTGAAAAATATGAACCAAAAGAGAGTCACTGTTAATATCAAAAGAATTAAACTTCAAGGTGGGGAGCCATAAGACACAAGTAAATATATAACAGCAAGATAAAATGAAAGCGAATATGCAGCCTCAATGTACATGAAGCAACAACTGAAAATTTTGGTGCACCAGCAATAGACAAACAATTCTAACTGGAGGTTTTTACATGCCTTTGAAAAAGTATGAAGCAAAAAAACAAACGCAAAGACTTGAAAGATTTGAAATATACCACCTTGAAAGCCTGACGACATGACATAATAGACATGACATGACAACATAGAATGCATTCTTCTTGAGCTTACATAGAACGTTCATAAAAATCAATCACATAATAGGCCACAAAAGATACCTTGTTACATGCACCTGGCCATCAAAATATAGGCTATGTTCACAAATTTTAAAGCAATAAAATTAAAACCAAAATAAAGAAGATAACCAAAAGAGAACTTTAAAAATCTTTTACCTGGATTTAATCTGTGGGTTAAAGAGCAGGAAATTCTAAGTATAATACTTAGTAGAGGATGACAAAGAAAACACAGGTCAAAAGATGTGAAATTTGGCTAAGTCTTAAAAAAAAATGTAAAGATTTGAAAACATTTATCGGAAAATAAGAATCATAAAATATAAAAGAAAATAAGAATCATTAAACAAGCTCCAGAATACTATCAAGTAAAAAAATAAAAAAATAAAAAAATAAAAAAAAAACAGAATACTATCAAGTAATATCAAATACATGAAAAAATGCTTGTTTGGCTATAAAACCCCCTAAAGTATTGTGAAAAAATTGTTTCCTATTTGCTTTACTTGGAGCTCAATGTAAAAATTATTACACTAAAAGGAATTGTCATTTATGTTCATATTTTTATATACAAAATATTATGAGGTCTATAAAAATTAATGTATATATCTGAATACATTTTCCTTCACTTAAATAAGATGTACCAATTATCTTCACAATTTAAAAAATTACACTAATTTGATTTTGAAACAAGACCTAAAATTTCTTAGATCATACTGCAATTTAAGTGAACTATTACATCGAATCATAATTTTTTCCTTTGATGGAAAAAACTACACTCAAAAGTACTCATTTTAATAAACTACTACTTCATTCTACTTTTTTGATAAACAGTCTATAAATCAAGAATCTGTATATCAAATTATATTATATTCCCATACACGTGTACATAAATCACTACTCAAGAAATTCAATACACACTCAGACATCTTTTGGGCTGAATGCTTCATTTAACTTAATACACCACAAATTTTTAAACCCATAGGTTACTGATTTACAGAGAATTAACTTCAAGTTGTTAAGTACAATCTCTTCTTTCTGTGGTAACTCAGAAGGCACTTCAGCATCTGGAAACCTATCTCAGAATAATGAATAACACAGACTACCAGCTGTCTACACATACACTCACACACCTATATACCACATGTCATGTATATAAGTATATACTTATATATAAGTATATATATATAAGTATATACGTATATACTTATATATAATCCGTGTGTGTGTGTGTGTGTGTGTGTGTGTGTGTATTCTCTTCTTTTACCTATTCTTTAAGCAAAAAAAGTTTCCTCAAGACATTATCTGTGACTTTTTGGGGAATGTATGAAAGTGTCCTTTGTGGCTTGTTACATGATCAATTTTATGAATGTTCTGTGAAAGCTCAAAAAATACATATCCTAGCTTTCCTTGTGTGGCATGAATCTGACTAATGGGATGTAAATGGAAAAGGCATGTGCTCATAAGAGAAAGGGTTCCTCTTCTCTCTTTTTACTCTGTCCCGCTGGCTAGAATGAGGAGAATCTATCCATCTATATATGGTACCACCTATATATGGAGCAGCCATCTATATATGGTAGCATAAGATGGAAGTCATATGTAAAGGACAGGAAAGAATGGGCTGAGGCTTCCTTTATTTATTTTTAAATTTAATTTTTTTAAGTTTATTTATTTATTTTGAGAAACAGAATACAAGTGGGGTAGGGGCAGAGAGAAAGGGAGAGAGAATCAGAAGCAGGCTCTGAACTGTCAGTGCAGAGCCCAATGCAGGGCTCAAACCCACAAACCATGAGATCATGACCTGAGCCAAAATCAAGAGTCAGATGCTTAACCAACTGAGTCATCCAGGTGCCCTAAATTTAATTTTATTTTAGATATAGAACATGTGCAGGGAAAAAGGAGGGAAGACGTGGGGGGCTAGAGAGAGACAGAGACACACAGAGAGAGAATCTTAAGCAGGCTCCAAGCTCAGCATGGCACCTGATGCGTGGGGCTTGATCCCACAACCTTGGGATCCTGACTTGAGCCGAAATCAAGAGTCGGGGTGAGGTGCTCAACTGACTAAGGCGCCCAGGCACCCCTGAAGGCTTCCTTTAGAGCTACCTTATCAGTCCTGGACTATTTATGTTTGCACTATGACACTCTAGAGAAACTTATGCCATGTGTAAGTCACTGTTATTTTAATGGGTATAAAAGAAATTAAACCAGTATCCAGAGACCATTTGGAACATCAACTGTTTATCTTGTAGAGTATTAGAAAATCTAAGAAGTTGGATGCATCTACCCTGACTTAATGAAATGTCCTCAAAGTTTGTTTTCCCTATTAATAACTTCCTAATATATATCCAATTATTTATCTCTTACTTTTTTCTCGATAAAGGAGTATGTGCTATGTCAAGAGATAATGTAAGCTTTCTGCTTACATAGATTCCAGAAAACCCAAAGTTGGGTTGTCCTGAAGGATCACTTTGTCCATGAAAATATAGTTCTTCATAAGGAACCGATAAATGGAAATTCATTATTGTGATCTTAGTATAATCACTTAAAGGACTACATTAGAAAAATACTGCATAGCAAATATATTTTTCATTGGATGTCCTTGCTAATGATTAACTGAAAGAACCACGCTGGCTATTTCAATTCAAAAATATAAGATAATTCAACAACCCAGAGGTCTAATTGAAATGCTTTCTCACATTGCATTTCAGAGGACAATAGGAAAAATCTGCAATGAAGTATCAAAGCCTAATTCTAACAACTCTCCATACTAAATATGTGCTAATTCACTTATCAAGGTTCATAACCTCCAGAGTTTAAAAGACTCCTCTCAAGGCACCCTATTCTGCCTGAGTATACTGCATCTTAAATCAAAGCCATTAAAACTTGGCTTCTCTTTTTCAACCAAGCTCTCTATGATTAATCATGTTTCCCATGCAACCCAGAACTGGGGAAGCAATGGGCTTTCACATCTATCTTAGTAAACTAGTTAAGCATTTTTCAAGACTATTCCAGCTGGGTCTATTTTATCTAGCAAGTTTTCTGCTAACAGCAGCATTTTCTAAACTTCACAGTAACCCTGTAAGTAGATATGCATGCTGGAGGCTGGTGAGGCCAAGAGTAGAAGGGATGGGACAATATGTGCTCAATGTGTTTGGAAAATTCCATAGACAGTCACAAGACAATTTATAAGCACATTAGTTTTGAAAAGTGTTGCAGAAAAGAACCATGTTTAACTCTTCTAACAAAGTTTCCAAACTGTATTTAACTCAGAACACTTTTTCCCATAGCTCACTAATGAACAGTTTGAGAATACTGGCCTAAGAACCCTTGTGGAGACAACCAGTCCTCAGCCAATCATCTCAAATTGTGCAATGAAGAGGACTTGGTATTTCTTCAAGAGTGTAAACTCCTTTTACTCATAATAATGACACAGAGAAAGGACTGGACTGAGCTATTCTCTGTAACTCAGGCTGCAGTATGGAAGGCTTACTCCTCCCTGCTGGGTAGCAAGGAGGATATTCCTGAATTTTCTCTGAATCCCATCAGGAGACTCCATATTTTGTCCATGTTACAACTTCCTCTGCTTTTATAGACAAAAGTAAAACCATTCCTGGGATGTTACAAGTAAAGAAGCACAGAAAAAATTACCTTTGTTCTAAATGCTGGATTATCATCATTTGGGAATACCAGTCTTCTCTTTTGTTTGTAGTCAGAATGTTGCTCAGTTACATATTTCTTCACATACTAAGATGAGTTAGAGTGGAGGCAATTTTTACGAGCCCTATGATCACTTTTTAAAAACAACTTACAAATGAATATAGAAATGTCCAAACCAAAGCAAATCAGTTTATTATCAAAATAAGATTCAAAATAATCGCAAAGCACTTTCAGGAGAATTTTGAGAAGATATGATCCTATGCACATCCCAGACCATTCTCCTTAGTCCTAAGCACCCTTTCCAAAAGAATCCCTTTTTCTTAACCATACATACTAGTCATACAAATGTGTGTCCAAGAATACCCTACATTAGAAAACATTCTAAAGAACTCTAAACATGTCAAATATGTTCATCTGTCTTCAGTTCAGTCTGTTTTTGTCATGACTCTGTCTACTTATCCCCACTAGACCCTGTCTCACATGGTTTTAGAAAAATAGAAAGGAGAATGTTGTTAAATTATTTAAGCAAATAAACAGAAGTGCTAAGTTCCAGAGCTTGGGGGGGGGGGGGGGGGAGTGAAGTTACAGAAGAAGTTATAAAAAGTTCCTTCCAGCACAGAGATAGAAGGTAAAGTGAATTTACATATAAACTGAATCTACATATAATCTAAAATCTTACATGACTGCAAACTAATAATGATGGAACTACACTCCAGTAAATAAAATGAAGTGCAGAAATAGTCACTTTATCAAATTTACCAGCAACTGGAATTCTCTACTAACCTGCTCTTCTGTAAATTGACAGTCCAATGAAAACTGGTATTTAGAACAACAACCCTAAAGATACTACTACAAGATTCTGAAGTACTTTCTGAATATGACTTCATTGTCTAGTATTTTTTAAGAAGTAAAAAGTTTTCCAAAGAAAACAGAAACACTAATTTAAAAGATAAATGTAGGGGTGCCTGGGTGGCTCAGTTGGTTAGGCATCCGACTTCGACTCAGGTCATGATCTCGCGGTTTGTGAGTTCGAGCCTCGCATCAGGCTCTGTGCTGACAGCTCAGAGCCTAGAGCCTGCTTCGTATTCTGTGTTTCCTCCTCTCTCTGCCCCTCCCATGCTCATGCTCTGTCTCTCTCTGTCTCTCAATAATAAATAAACAAACACTAAAAAAAATTTTTTAAGATAAATAGGGCACCTAGGTGGCTCAGTCGGTTGGGTGTCTGACTTTGGCTCAGGTCATGATCTCACCATTCATGAGTTTGAGCCCTGCATCAGGCTCTGTGCTGACGGCTCGGAGCCTGGTGCTTGCTTCAGATTCTGTGTCTCCCTCTCTCTCTGCCCCTCCCCTGCTCATGTTCTGTCTCTCATAAATATTGAAAAAAAAATTTTTTTTTAAAAGATAAATGAACCCCCATGTTCACTGCACCATTATTTACAATAGCCAAGACATGGAAACCACTTAAATGTCCATCAATGGACAAAACAAGAAAGCAAATGTGGTATGTGTACACAATAGAATATTATCCAGCCATAAAAAAATATGAAATCTTGCCATTTGCAACAACATGGATAGACCTTGAGGGCACTATGCTAAATGAAACGTCAGACAGAAAAAGATAAATACCATATGATGTCACTTGTATGTGTAATCTAAAAAAATCAAAAAACAAAAAAAGCCCTGAGCTCATGGATATAGCGAACTCATTGGTGCTTGCCTGAGGCGACAGGGTGGAGGATGGGCAAAATAAGTGAAGGGGGTCAAAAGGTACAAACTTCCAGTTATAAAATGAGTAAGTCATGGGAATGTGATGTACAGCACAGTAACTATAGTTAATAATACTATATTACATATGGGAGAGTAGCTAGGAGATTGGATCTTGAAAGTTCTAATCAGAAGAAAAAAATAACTATGTATGGTAACAGATGTTAGCTGGACTTAATTGTGGTGATCATTTTACAATACATACAAATATTGAATCATTACATTGTATACCTCAAACTAATATAATGTCGTGTTAATTATACTCCAATTTAAAAAATGTAAAAAAAAAAAAAAAGAATTCACATTTATCTCAATACTTGATAAAAATAATATCCCACTGGGGCACCTGGGTGGCTCGGAGGTTAAGCGTCTGACTCTTGATTTCAGCTCCGGTCAATGATCTCATGGTTCATGGGTTCGAGCAGTGCATCAAGCTCTGCATTGACAATGTGGAGCCTGCTTGGGATTCTGTTTCTTCCTCCCTCTTGGCCCTCTCCCACTTTCTCTCTCTTGCTCTCTCAAAACAAAAATAAACTTTAAAAAAATAATAATACCCCTTTTTCTGATCAAACCAGACAGGTGTGTTTGCTATTCCTGTCACTATTTTCTCCTATCTCAAATCTATCCCACACACCAGCATTAAGACTAACGTTCCCCAAATATCATTTTCATCAAGAAACTGTTCTGCTGCAAAACAAGTAAATAATATAAATCTCACACCCTCACTATATACAGAATAATAAAAGTCAAACATCCTGATCTGATTTTCAAAATCCTCCATCATATGCTACCAAACCTTGGTCTCCATCTTACCTTCCCCCAATCACATATACAAACCCTCCAAGGGAGCAGGGTTCATTAATACAATTAAAATACATTATCCATACCCTCATTTACTCTTTTCCTCATACCTAAAATGTCCTCAATCTTCCTTTTTTCTTTTCCATCTGAATCCAACTGGTCTTTCAATGCTGAGCTTGAGACCTCTTCCATAAGCTCCTCCCTACACTCAAACCAAAGTGATCTCCTTTCCTTATTTCCAATGACCCTTTCCAGTATTCATTCATTCATTCCAGTGGCCACACATTAACTCCTATATTCTAATAATCATTGTGTTATGATGATACAAAGATATACAAAAGCAAGTCCTTACTTCCTTGAGCTCGAAGTGTAATATGGGAGACTGACTTGAAAGAAATATGTAACAGTAGTGTCTATCCTAGAGGTATAGATGGGAGGAAAAGTAGGATAATAAGGATCATTTCAAGCTGTTACAGAAGATAAGAAAAGGCTTTTCAGAGAAGGTGACATTTATATTAAGTTTCAAAGACGGGTAGGAGTTATGTCAGGCAAAAAAGAAGGGAAAGGAATTCCAGGCAGAGAAAACAGCACATGCAAAGGCAGAGAGGCGAGAAAAACTTGGCATGTTTAGACCACTATAAATAGATGAGCATGGCTGGAGTTCAGAGTACATTAACTAAGTCTACCAACACTTACTGGCTTCCCATTCACCAAGCCTTAAAACAAATGAAAAAATGCAGTATCCCTTAAAAGAATATGCAAGGATATGGCACCTAATTGGTTGGCACAATTAATTCAAACAAAACAAACAGTACTGAGCACTTATTATGAACTACGTACCTACAGTAGAGAACTAAAAAGCACAGGTCTTGCTCTGAAGATGCTAACATTTAGCAGGAGAGACAGTCAGCTTTCGGTAGACAGATTTTAAGGTTCAATCCTTATGACAAAAGACTAGAAGAAAACATGCTAAGATATTAACTGTGCTCAGTTTTTTCCCCTTTGTATTTTCTAGGTTGTGTACAAAGAGCAAGTGTTACTATACTTTGATAATTACGGAAAATAGCTTATAACTGAAGTAGTACAAAACTTGACACCCAGTGGGTTCTCAGTAAGTCTCTGAGTAGG
Source organism: Neofelis nebulosa (assembly GCF_028018385.1). Lineage (NCBI taxonomy): Eukaryota > Metazoa > Chordata > Mammalia > Carnivora > Felidae > Neofelis > Neofelis nebulosa. The sequence continues at coordinate 69,428,761 of NC_080789.1, forward strand.
CATCTGCTAATGTAAGTCTCAAAAGTTTTAGATTTAAAACTTTAGATATCTAAAATATGGCTATTTATCACCACCTCAACAACTATGAACCTTCTTGGTACAAAGTACCATCATTTCTCACCCGGATTATTTTATTAACTCCCTAACAGGTCCCCTTGCTTTTGCCCTTGATCACACTTCATCTATATTTAACAAAAGCACTCAGAGAGATCCAGACAATGGCACATCATGCTCGAAATCCTCCAATGGCTTCAGTATAAGGCAAAGACCTTTCAAAGGCCCCACAAGATCAGCTACCAGCTCTCTATCTCTCTGAGCTAATAATCTCCAACTTTTCTCTCTTTACTAACTTTGGCCACAATGGCCTCTTTACTGTTTCTAGAACACACCAGGCATGCTCCATTGCTGTTTGTTTACTCTTATCCCAGATATCCACCTGGTTTGCTCCTTCATCTCCTTTGAGTCTTTATTCAAATGTCATGCTCTATTATAAAGACTTTTTCCTGCCCACTCTATCTAAAGATGTTACGCACTCTCCATCAAAAACTACCTACTTTATTTGCTTGATTCATCTCCTTGCACTTATCTAACAAACTGTTTTGCTTATTTGTGTAGTCTCCTTTCATGAGCTCCAAAGGGGAAAGATTTTCCTGTTTTTATCACTGATTTATATCTAGTGCATGTAGAACAGTGTCCAGTAAATGACAGATGATCAATTGTTATTCAGTGAATTGAATAAAGGGCAGTATTCTGCCTAGTGGTTACAAGTTTGGTCTCTAGAGGCAGCTCCACCACTTTGCAGTTGTGTGACTTTGTGAAAGTTACTTAATCTCTTTAAATCTTAGTCTCCTCATCTATAAAATGATGATGATGGTATCAATCTTACAGGATGGCTTTGAAGACTGTAATAATGCAAGATGAGCACAGTGCTTTGCAAATAGTAAATGTTCAATAAATGTTAGCTATCACTATGATGATAATTAACATTCTTTTTTTAAAAATGTTTATTTATTTTGAAAGAGAGAGAGAAAGTGTGTGTAAGCAAGGGAGGGGCAGAGAGAGAGAATCCCAAGCAGACCCCATGCTGTCAGTGCAGAGCCCGATGTGGGGCTCAATCTCATGAACCATTGAGATCATGACCTGAACCAAAATCAAGAGCCAGATGCTTAACCAACTGAGCCACCCAGACACCCCTGATAATGAACACTGTTGACTCTCAAAATCCTTCCACTGCACCATCACATCATTTCCAATATCCATTTTTTTTTTTTTCCAGAAATAGTAGTTACTTTGCAAAATCTTTGGAGTTTCACCTGATAGTCTGAAACAAAACTATTACTTTGGGTCAACTCTTTACCTTACATAAGATTCTATTCTGTTGTAGTTTGTAAAGAAAGATAAGAAAGGTTAGTGTCTATTTTACCTAAAAATACATATTTTAAGGACTATATAAAACAACACAAAATGCCACATTTATCACAATGTTAATTTATATTCTACCACTAGAACTGACTCTTGGTACTTGTTTCATAAAACCACACAAGAAAAGGTTAAGCTTAGGGCCAGATCAATGAAATGCTATAATACTACCAATTCTATATTTTAGAATTTTCACTTCTTTCACAATTCCCAAGTTCGATTTCCCCTTTGCTGAGAGGTCTGCCATACATACCCACCTGGGTTCTTAAGGATCTCCCCAATGGCAGAGGATCTGATTCAGTTCAACTACAATGTTATCAAAAATCGAATTAGAGGCTTTAAAAGGTACATAAACATAAAAAAAAAAAAAAAAAAAAAAGTCCTTGACCTCAAGACTTGGACACTACAGTAAGAGCAGTGAATTATAACTCACAAAGCAAAACTCTAATCCTGACACCACTACATATTAGCAATGGTAGAGGCTTTTTTCCTCATCTATAAAATAGGATAATACTAACTTGTAGAAGTGTAAAATTTCAGTAGGGTGAGTATTTGCAGATATAAACTCTACTATAAATTGTACTGGAGCACCCGAGTTCTGTTGAAAAAAGATACATTAAAGGATTTTTTAAAAAATAAAAGCCACAATCCCACAGCTGCTTCAACTATTTTCATATTTTGCTTATCCCCTTCAAGTCCTTGTCTTCATATACTTTTTTATAAAGTTGTAATCCTGTGCACTAGGGGGAAAACAACATAGCATGCCTTTTCCAGAGCCAGATGGCCTAGGTTCAAAGACTAGCTCCTGAACTTACTGTGTGACCTTGGGCAAGATTCTTAAACCGCTTTGTCCTATTTTCTCTTCTATAACATTGGTATAATAACAACAGTACCTATATCACAGGGAAGTATAAGAAAAAATGAGTTATGGTAAACCATTCAGTACCATTTAGCACATGACAAATTCAATAAATAGCTAAAAAGCAAAAAACAAAATATAAACTTGATGTGCTGCTTTATAAAAAAAAAAAAACTTAAGATGATATCATAAAACCAAAAGTACACTATTATCTAAAGTATCATAAGATTCTTTTAAAAGGACTCCAAGATACTTTACATTAACTATTTTTTAAAAAATCTCCTTGCCATCCCCTTGTCCAGATATTTAATAATGTATAATAAAATCCATCTATTGCTTCATACTTCCAGTAGAGGTCTCCATCTAAAACATAATGTACCAGACTGAAAACTTTAAATTAGTATCCCTAGTTATTAAAAAAAAAAAAAATCAAATACGTCAGTTTAAGTTTTTGCAAGCAAAACATTAAAAAATAAAGAATATCTCTGAAGTAAAAAGTGATTTTTCCCAGTGATTGTTATATGTTTTATTATGGGCTTTCCAATAATACTTGTCTTATAAACCTAAAACAGGAAGGGGAAAGAGATAAGACTGTTGATAAAATGCCAAATCAAGTACATAATTATCATTGCTAGTGGCCAACAATTTACCTATGCCTCATAGAAGGTATGAGTCAGGAGACTCATCTTAATGTAAAAATAAGGGTCACAATTTATAGTAGTAAAAAATTCTCTGACAATCTTCTACATTTATTCCTTTCAAATCAGAATAGAATAGCTAGAGTAATAAAGGCAACTCTGGCTTCTACTTGCCCCTTCCATCATTCAGTAATAATGATCTTAGGAAGGCCTAACAGAAAAAATATCCATATTTCTAGCTTACCAAAAAACAACGGTTAGACCATTTTCTTAAAATCCCTTCTAGTTCTAAGAATAACGATGCTATGTTTTGATAGATTAGGTAACCATATCCAATTCTAACTACATAATTCTTGTTCCTATCTTCAGGAATTTAAATTTTCAGATTCCATGAGCTATACTACTAAGGCCTCTATAAAACGTTACATTTGCATATAATATCTACCTCAGCTTAACCACTTAAATGTGTAAGACCTGATAAATATCTTTAAGATTTGATATATCCAAAAACTGACCAACAAATTATCAAACCGTTTGCTTAAAGCTAATAGTATTGCATGTATGTGTGCATGCATGTGCATGAGTGCATGCATGCGCGCACACACACACACACACACACACACACACACACTTAAGTTAACCCCCGTAGTTTGTAAAGAAGGGATATTCTAAGTCACAAAACTAGCAAGACTTTAATGTCCAAATTAGACCTAAATCTGAGGATCAGGTAGGCAGCGTAAAAACATAACATTTAATTTGGTGGTAATGAATCTGAATGGATTCACTGAAACAGCATGTAAGATTTCTGATTATAACTAATGTATGAATTTACTTTTCATTTCCACAGGGTGGATAACCTATAAAGAAGATTTTTCGACCAAAACAATTACTTCTTGCCTTGAGAATATAAAAATCAAGCAATGATCATGGTTTATAGTAGTCTTTAATATAAACCCAAGTAATGAATTAAATTATTGTCTTATTTTTGCAGGTCATGCAACAGTCAGCAAAGTAAAGACTTTTTAATAGATAGATAGAATAGGAAAAGTAACTTTCCTCTGAAGTTATCATTTAGCATTTTAGCTGATTTTTATTTCTATGTTAAATTCCTAGGACATGAGAAATATGAACATTCAAATATAAGCTGTGAAATGGGACCTAAAAGTTTTAATATTCAGTCTTAGCTCCCCCCTTGAATACAGATAATAAATAATTACAGATTTAAAAAAGTTAAAACAAAATGCTAGCAGATAAAGCATATGAAGGATATCTCCAAATCTCACTTCTAAGTCTAACCAGTAGTGTTCATTCAATAAACAGATATGGAAATACCATGTTAGTAGAACATATAGAGTTAAGATTACATCAAGAACACATAGCAGGCAGTATGTTAGTCAATGAGGAAATGTTAGGTCAAATTAAGGTCAGCATCAAGACAAAGACACCTTCATCTTCCCAACTATTTTACAGTGGCCAATACAATTAGACAAAAGAAACTAATTAAAGGCATAAAATAATTAAAGGGATAAAATTTAAGAAAGAAGAAAAACCATCCCCATTTGCAGATGACATGCTAGTATATCTAAAGATGTTTTTAAATCAATAATAAAACTAATACAAACAGTAAAACAATTGAGTAAGGCAGATTATAACATAAAAAATCAATAACTTTCATGTAAATAAATGATAGCCAATTAGAAGATTAAAATAGAAGAAAAACCACCTTTACAGTAGGAACAAAAACGATAATATATGTAAGAATAAACTTTAAAAATGCCCCAAAACCTATATAAGAAAAAATTTAGACTCTTGCATGACACAAAAAGGCTTGAATAGGCAGACTTCCATTGTTCTTAGATAGCTCAATGCAATACCATCATCTCAGTTCTCTTAAGGTAATTTATAAATTTAATGCAATCCCTGTTAAAAACAACAACAAAAAATTAACAAGCTTTTTTCTGGAACTGGATAAAAGAATAGCCAAGAAAACTTCATATTAAAAAAAAAAAACCCACAAAACTATGAGATGGGAATGGCACTATCAAATATTAAAACATGCTATGCATGGGGCACCTGGATGGCTCAATCGGTTAAGCATTTGACTCTTGGTTTCAGCTCAGGTCATGATCTCACGGTTCTTGAGTTTGAATCCCATATCAGCTCTGTGCTGACAGCGCTTGGGTTTCTCTCTCCCCTCTCTCTCTGCCCCTACCCCACTTGTACTCTCTCTCTCTCAAAATAAATAAAACTTAAAAAAAAAAATGCTATGTATGCCACAATAATGAAATATAGTGAGATACCATTTTTTAATCCCTCACATTAGTAAAACTTAAAAAGCTTGACAAGCACATAGCAAGGCTTTGGGAAATAGGCACTTTCATATACCGTGGTGGGAATGCTAAATAGTTCTTTCCCACAAAGGGAATTTGGCAATATTTAACAAACTACATATGCATTTACTCTTTGATTACTACATCAACACCCAATTTAGTAATTTGCTCTGAAGATATATCTCCAAAACTTTAAAACCAGGTTTGTATAAGATTACTAGATTTGCAGATGACTCATATGGCATTATTTGCTATTCTAAATATTGGAAACAACCTAAGTGTCATCATGTAGGGGACTGGTTGGATAAACCAGGATATATACACACAATGGAATACTATGCAGCTGTTAAAAAAAGAATAGGACTTTATGAATTTATTTAGAGTGATATTTAAGATACATTAAGTAAAAAATGGCAAAAGGCATTCTCCATTTCAACAGAAACTAAAAGTGTATATATAAATATATATATATACACATATATTCTATATATAATTTTTACAAAAAGAAACACAGGAAGGATAACCAGATGCTAAGGAAACTAGTTATCAACAAAGCCTAAGTGGAAGGGGTAGAAGAGAAAGGGAAGAGAAGAGGGTAACCTCCAAGTATATCTTAAATTTTGATTTTATAATTTTATTAACTGTTTCACATATTCATAAATAAAATTTAAAAAAACAAAAATGGGGAAAAAACAAGAATGAACACAAATGGGAAAAATTCGAATTTTACTGTATTTTAAGTGAATAACAATAACAGAAAAAAAAGAATCCAATCACTGAGAATTTTTTAACAAAATACCAATATAGCTTCAGTTTGAACACTAAAAAAACTGCAAAGAAATTTGTAACTCTACTTAGCAAGTTTGTTGTTTGTAGTGGTATGGGTGTAATAATTCTTAAACTGTACTCTCTATATTACAGACCTGACCAGATGAGTAAATATACTGGTATTGGGTACTAGAGTTCTTAATGCAGGAGAAGGAAGATACACAGTATGGAAGAAGCCAAGAAGAAACTTGTGTGCATTGCAGCTAGAGATGTCAGTATATATAGCATTATCATTTTTTTAATATGTATATTTATATTTAATCTTCCAATCAGTTTTCTAGGTGGGGAGGATGGTTTAGTGTTGGTCTGGCTGTATTTCATGGACGCGAGACACATAAAAGGCTTCCATGCTGTTCCACCATCTTGGCTCCTCCCTATGTATATTTATATTTAAAATAAAGAAACTTCCTAGCTCTTCCTCTGCAGAGCCTGGAAGAAAGACAATGCAACAATCGGTACACCTGCCAACCAGATCTTGGTTTCAGTGTACCATTCCACACTAAAGAAACCCAGAACTCCCTGGAGAAAGAGCTGATGCTACAGATAGGTAAGCAAAACACAAATTGACTCCGGAAGATCTTAATTTTGTCAGAAAGCATGGAAGAGCTCAAAAATAGGAACATGTTAAAGACACAGGAACCAGTTTGAAAGGGTTCCTACTGGCCAGACCTAAAGAGCAAAATACATAACACATATTAATCCACTGTATAAAATAAAAATATAATAAATAAGAATGAAAATATTATCCTTACCGTAGATTGCTAAGAAATGTTGAAAGAATGATAGAGCTAGAAAATAAGCACTATACATCCATTATAATTAACTGATTCAGGCAAGAATCATCAATGGACATTAAAACTACTGGGTAAGTTTAACGGTGAGCAAGATATTTACATGCTCTTAAAGTATGTCCCCACAGGTTAATTATTAATTACAAAAGAGAAAATGAAAACTTTGCAGTAGAGAAACCAGAAGGACATCACCTTAAACCAAAGTTAACCTCAACAATAGGACAAAGTGACATTTGGCCTCGTGCCAAAAATGCCTAACCTAAATCTAATCCTGGAAAATCATCCGACAAATCCAAATTATAGTACCGTTGGCTTGTCCTGCTCGAAAATGGTAATATCATGTAAGGATGAAGAACTGGAGATATAACTAAATGTAATACAAGATCATGGATTTGCAGGGTTGGGCACAATTGCTATAAAAGATATCTTTGGGATAACTGGCAAAATTTGAATAGTCTGTATATAATACAGATTAATATGATTATATCCATGTTAAGTTTCCTGAATTTGATAATTGTATTATTGCTACACTAACAGAATGTTTTATTCTTAACATAACTCATATTTAGGAATAAAGACCATGATATTTATAATGATACCAAATGATTATAAAATAGTAATAATAATATATGTATACCATCACATATAAAGAGAAAAAGATAAAGCAAATGTGGCAAAATAATAACTGGCCAATATAACTAAAGTGTAAGCAAGAGTTCACACAGAGTCAAAAAAATTTTTAAATCTTTAAAAAAGAAAACATAGCAAGGAAAATGATTAGGTTTACAATTTCTCAGATTTTTTTACTATTAGATTGAATTAATGAATTACACTGTGAGGCTACCTGGAAAAACTACTCACAAATTCAGAGGTTTGACTTTTTAATGGTGTAAACTAAGAAGATAATACAAACCACTTAAGCACACTTCACCTATCACTTGGGAGTGCACTCGGAGGTAGAGTGCTAAGGTAGGAACTTCTATTTATGAAGTACAAAGTGGTCTGATCGGTGTTCAAATACATTGAAATTTCACTTAATCTATGAATGATTATGAAAAGTGTAATCAACCTGAGCATTACTACTGACAATTTTAAATTCTAAAGTACTACAAGTAAGATACTTTCTACATAGAACCCTAACTTATGGTCTCTTCTTTGTCCTATTTTAACAGATAAATGTTCCTACTGGCCTCATGAGTGTTTCTATTAACATTTTATTTATTTAAAATGGGCTAGGAGAGGGATAAAATAAAATTTCATCTGAAAACACTTCACCATGAATGATGTATGATTATATAGTAAAATTCATCTTTGTGCACGGAGCAACTGACCAATGTACCCCAGAAGTGGGAATTAACCAAGGACAACAGTAAGAACTCAGAAAGGTGAGAATCAGATATCTGCCATACTTCACAATAAGATGTATCTTCAAGCAATAGATTCTTATACAACTTTCTCTAAATCCTGCTTCATAAGAAGCAACACTTTATTTTGGCCCCACTAAATGGCAATGACTAAAATCATTTACTGATAGAAACAAAAGGTAAATATAGCAAGAACATGGGCTATTCCTGAGGATATTTAACAACTATAGATAATGAAGGGTGGTAAGACAATGCTTTGTTAAGGCAAGTCTATCAACTAAGGAACAAAACAGAAAGGCAAAAGGGAAAAAGTATGGTCTGAAAATATGTTAAAAAAAAACAAAAAACTTTTCTACCAGTTCACTATGGCTGACACTTGAGATTGAGAGTTGGCTATTAACTATAGCCCTTTTCTTTTTCTTTCTTTCTTTTTTTTTTTTTTTTTTTTTTTTTTTACAAAGTAGCCCATTTGTGCCAAAAGAAAAGAATTTGAGTTGTGTAAAGAATTTTTTTCTAAGTGTTATTTTTTCTAAGATTAAATAACAGCAATTACTTCTGAAATTTGATGATAAAAATAAAATCTCACACATGAAAATGGTTTGAAAAATCAAGGCAGTGCATTAAAAAACAAGCTATTGTTAATATTGCTATTTTTATAGGAATTTAAACAATGTAAGTTAACTTCCCTAAGCAGAACTGGGACAGACCTACAAAATCCTCAGAAAGTAGAAAAGCATTCAGTAAGTTCAATAAAACAAATGGCATATCATTTGGAATGAATATCATAAAGTCCTATATAGGAAAAAATAACAACAACAACACCCCACCTAGATATTAAGGAAAACTTATTTTTAATTAATTTTTAAAATCCAAATTATGTAAATACAGTTAAGAGAAGTTTGAATTGGTAATTCATATACCTTTTTATTCCCCTTAACTGAAGTGGAGCCCTTGTTAGCTTCTCTGGAGCCCAGAGACAAAGTATAGGGTGTGTCCAGGCTCTGTTTAGAGACGACAGGTGCAGCTTGAGCAGGTGCCCCAGACCAGATGTCATCTAGAGGTTTTATTCTGGATGTAGCCCTGGCCAACATGTTGATGCCAAGTTAAACTAGTTATCTCGGCAACTAAGTTGGTTTCATTACAATACTTCAATCAGCTGTTCTCAAACTTCAGCACACTTAAGAATCACCTGTGGCACACTTATTAAGAATACAGTTTCATACTACTATTATCTAAAAGCACCAATCAATCTTAGCACCACTAATATGGGACAACTAAATATTACATGTCTCATGATTTGATGAAAACCACAGCACTATCTAATAAGTATGCCTGAAATACTGAAATTGAATGTTATCAACCTTTAGATCTATCAGTTTTCAGGAAATAAATACAGGGGATAGAAGAACAAGTTAACTGACACTAGAAGGAAGTGATCAACCAAATTGACAATTTGGTACAATCTGAAGAACAAATGACTCCCTTACTTCAACAAATCAATGGCATGAAAGGAAAAGAAAAAGGAAACTGTTAAGAGACTAATGAGATAAAACAGCCAAAACAGATTCAGCCCCACCATAAAATCTCCTGCGGTAAGATGGGGTGGACCCTGCAAACAGTGACTTAGAAACTATTGGAATTATGGATCTATCGTTCTGGGACAACAATTCAGAATGTGACAGCTATTCCTAGATATCACCAAGAGATTGTAGTTCCAGCAACAGGTTATTGCAATGTACTTAGTCAACAGGGTATATATCTTGCAGACATGGATTAACTTCCACTTCACAACATAATGAATATGCAAAAAGTATCCAAGCACAAATGAGATTTCTTTATACTCTGAAACAGAAAAATACGTTAGACTCTTATTTTAGTAACACAATTCTTGGAATACTTAATGAAATTCATAGATAATCCAAACATTACTGAGAGTAACAATTTATTCTAGGTCCCACCAAAGTTATATTTCCAAGTGAATACACCAATAAATTTTATGATAGATAACCAACACCAATATCAACCAGCATATATGCACTTCTGAATAAACTGCATCAATCTGCCTATTTTCCTTGGTTCTACTATGAATAAACTGTACCAGCCAGGTTATTTAAATTTATTTTAAATTCAAAAGCCAGTATTTATGCTTTTTGTAAAAACTGTCCTTATAACTTCAAGCCATAAAATATTTGACCACAACCTTTAACACTAACACCCTTATTTTTTAAAATCTTTTTTTTGAAGTTTTTTGGGTTTTTTTTTTTTTTTTGAGAGACAGAGAGAGACAGAGCGCAAGCTGGGAAGGGGCAGAAAGAGAGAGAGGGAGACACAGAATCCGAAACAGGCTCCAGGCTCTGAGCTGACAGCACAGAGCCTGACACGGGGCTCGAACTCATGAACTGTGAGATCATGACCTGAGCTGAAGTCAGACACTTAACCGACTGAGCCACCCAGGCACCCCACTAACACCCTTATTTTTAACTCCAGCAAGTTTGGTTCTTAAACCAACATGTACTTTTTTTTTCCTTAACATTTATTTTATTTTTGAGAGAGAGAAAGAGACAGAGCGTGAGCAGGGGAGGGGCAGAGAGAGAGAGGGAGACACAGGATCGGAAGCAGGCTCCAAGCTGTCAGCCCTGCCTGATGCGGGGCCTGAACTCACCAAGTGCAAGATCACGACTTGAGCTGAAGTCGGCACTTAACAGACTGAGCCACCCAGGCGCGCCAACCAATACGTACTTCTAAACAGCTTTCCCTAACATTGAAATTTATGATCTGACTTCCCAATTTTTTAAGTCATAGAACTGAAGTGAATACAAAGTTTAAGCAGGACCATCACCATATTTCAACAAAAGTAATTACTACCCCACAAAAAATGTGATCAATAATTCTGCTCCAATTCTTTAAAGAGGCTTGTATGGACAAATTTAAAATCCAAATTTAAATATAAATATCCTGTTCTAAAAAAAAACCCTCTAGTTTGAATGATGGACAACAGGGAAAATAGAGAGCAATTACTTGCTTTTCGAGGGGCTGCTGACTGGTCAAATAAAACTAATCATAAATTCTTTTGTCATGAAGAATATCAAGCTAATATGTGAACTACTGCCTGAGACTTAAAAAATCTTTATCATGTCATATTTTTTTTTTGTTTTTTGTCTTTCATAACATCATGGTTTAAATAGTAGAAAAAATATTGTTATGTATCTACAAGGACAGCTTTCTCCATTCTGTACCAACTAAAGCCACTGCTTATCTTACAGGTTCAACTTTTCTTCTTCTATTTGGACTGCAATATTTCTTTACCTTTCTTTTACTGGCAATGAACACAAGATAATTTTAACATCCCCCTATTTCAAACAAATATTTAACAAGTACTACCAATGTAATTTTGCACAGCCATTGATAAAGACATGCGAACAACAGCTCCAAAAAATTTACATTGGTATTTATGTATGTCTACATAAATATACACAATTACCTCTTATTTCTCATTTCCTTATTATTTTCTATATTTAAAATTTCTCTTCCTTAACCCTTATTTCTTCCAGTTCAGAGCTTCCCAAACTGCTCCAAAGAACCTACAAATATTCCTCAAACATGGGGTTTGGTACCACATTCCTGCGGTGTGTGGGAGTGTCAGGGAAACACCATTTACTGTGGTTGGGGGAAAGGAGGTAATAAACAGACTTTCTCCAAACTGTGTAGAGATCCATATGCACATTAACAAAATAAAGTCTCTAAGAAGTCCTGCAATTAACCCAAATTTAGCTGTACTGCTCAAATTCATTCGGTCTTTTTTCAAGGAAACACACTGACATTTCAAGAAAACAAGTATTTAAAAGGCACAAATTGAGAATTTCTACTCTAATTGATCCTGAATACCAAGGAGTATGGTAATGATGGCGGTGGCAGGTCAAAGAAGCAAAGACTGAGAAAATCCCACTCACTCTGCCCCACATGTCCTCTAATTCCCAATTCGGACAAACCCCATTTACACCAGTAAACTTTAGTAAAGTCTATACCACTCTGGAACATGTCCAGTAAGTAGACTACACCAAATATTAAGAAAAGTTCTAAACACTTCACCTAAAAATATGTATTGAATACTTGCCTGCAGACTAATATACCTAAATTCCAATGAATCAAAATGTTTGTTTTTCATTCCTTTTGAAACTTCCAATATTACTCAGTTTGGCAATATGAAGGATTCACTGCAGTGATATGGTTTTCTATCAGTTATAGTGGATTTCACACACAACCAACTATGAAAATACTGAATCCACAACAGAGTACAGGTAGGTTTACAAAAGAATGCTCCTATTTAGAAATACACACTTTTAGTTAAAGGCAGAAAATGTTATGTAAAAAACCGCAAACATTTTTGGGAGTTATAGTTAAGCTCCTAGTTGGTTACCTCAGTAAAATATGTCTTCAGTGAACGAACTATCTTGGAGTGAGTGAGATTTATTTCTACTTTGGGGCAAATTTAAGCTGTTTAAACACGATTTCTAAGACACAACATTAACCTGGCTGAGCTCTGATCAGTCTCACAACCTTCTCCACTTTCTACTCCTTTCCACAAGTCAGCATGCCCTTTAAAATGTAACAGACTATCAGAAGAGATCAAAATCAGGTTTGTTCAAAATGAAAGAATACAGTTTATAAAATTAAATTTAAAATACATACACGAATAATTTATTTAAGTACAGTTGTCCTTTCAATCTCTATATTACTTCTCTTTTTCTTCCTTGAAAAAAGCAAGTAATGTCTGCTTACCAATTCTGTTTAGCAATTCACAAACTCAGAGTATTACTTTATTTACTTACTTATTACAATTTTGAAGCATTGTTCCACTTAACATCAAGAGATTCATTAAATGCTTTCTCTTAAAAGAGATAACGTACATGGTATACACTAACTACAGAACATATGAGTGTATTCATTCTATTTAATTGATAAATGTAAACTCCTCCTGTTGGTATAATGTAAGGGAGGGCTTTATTCACCAAGGGGAGAAAAATAGAATAAATTCACAATGCAATTGAAAATTCACTCTGGTGGGTACAACACTACAGTGAAGTTGCTGACTACTCTAAAGGTAGGTACATGTAAAAAAAAATCATTTCATATTAGTTCCGTACAATATTTTTTTTTAATGTCCAAGATATTTCACCTCCTTTCCAAAAAATCAAGTTTTATAATAGAAATATCAAGTCAACCTTGACTATAGCTATAGTAATGCTGGCATAAGCTACAAGAAAATTCTTCAACTAAGTATTTGAAATAGTTACCTAAATCTTCATACCAAGGCTTCAAATTTTTAAATGGGACTAACAGTAGTAAATTGCCCCCCAGTCTTTGCACCAAAACAAAACAAAATAAAATTCACTGAATAAATATAGAACATATTGTGTATATTGGCCATACATTTAACCATATGTAACTCTCAACCATATTTTAATTTCTTAAAATCATTTGCGACTAACAAACTGAATTGATAATAGACTGATTAAATGTTACAGAACATGTGTCAGGAATACAACTTTTTTTGTCCAATTAACAAATGCCCCTAAAGTCATTTGGATTTTTTTTTTTTTTTGCACTTTAATTTCTCCAACTACAAAATGTGGGAAATATTCCCTTACCATTTTATACTTATAGGGATATCCTAATAATAAACATTTGTGGAAGAAATTGAGATGTACAGGCCAAGAAAGGAACTAAGTGGAAACAAAATATATGTACATCATAAAGGATTAATACCCAATTTTTAAATATCGAGTACTGCTACTCATTACCAGTAGGCACTAACATTTAAAACATTAAATGCCAATGTTAAAACAAATCATCAATTGCATTTTCAATTTTAGACTTTGAGAAATTTTTATACTCAATCTACAAATGAATAAATGTATGTTTGATACAATCAAGCAAACTTTTAGCAGACCACTAAACTCCAGTTTCTACATTCAATGACTATCCATGTTTGTATGAAAACAAACACAGAAATGTTAGGATATATACATGGCCAGCATACTAGTTTGGTCTTCTTTATTTAAGTGTCTGTAATATTATGAAGATACATCATAACTTCCTTCATACTGGCTATATCTGGCTAACAGCCATCCATCTAATTAATAATGAAATTACAGAGGAATGTCAGCAAGTATTAAACTTGTAGAGTAAATGAGAACTAACATATATAATAATAGTCTTACAACAGGTCAAATGAAAAAGGAGTTCTTATTTAAAAAAAATATTCTACCTGTGATTTACAAAACACACTGCATTATCTGCTCATCAGAAACTATGATATTCAACATGATATATCAAAGAGGGAACTCACAAAGTCACTTCATTACTATCTCTTACTATGAAGAGGAACTCTTATAGTTAAGTCACAGAATTACTGTGAAAGCTTGGCATCCTGTCTGCCAGTTAAGATTTTTCAGAGGAAGGTGTAAAACCCAGCATAATACATGTCCTCTAATTACACCACTCTGGAAAAAAATCTTTCAAGGTTGGTAGTACCCAATCTTTGACCAGCATATTTCTCTTGTATTTCTTTACAAGCCATACAAATCTTCACATGGTTTTATTTTCCAAAACAAATGCTTCAACTTTTTTCCTAGTAGCCTAGCTACAACCCTACAAAAACAAACCTGGAGAGTGACATATAGAGGAAAAACAAGTTTAGCTAAGGACATAGTTCAAAAAGCAGCTTCTAATAGGAGAATAAAGCTCAAATTGATATAAGAACAATGTGAAGAGTCGCAAACAACCCTGAAACTATATACTTAAAAACAGTACTTGTAAGTATTATCAGTGAATGATATGATCTCAGGATAGAAATCACTACTGGAAAAAACAATATTTATGTAACTTGTAAAAAACTGGAATTCAAGGCAGTTAATTGATGATGCTAAAACTTGGTTAGTATGCATGTAAGTTCTTCAGAAAAACATCTCACGAACCATATATATCATTCAGTACCTTTTGGATATTAAATTTCAGTCAATCAATCCAATAAATATTAGGCATAACTTTAAACTGTGTTACAAAACAGTTTAAAATCCAAACAGTTCAAACTGATTATCAGAAAACCAAGACCTGTATGAATAATATTCCTCTCAATATTATAAATGGGAATGGGCAAGTGAGTATCACCATAAATATAAAATTCTCTACTTCTCACCACATTACTTCTCACCAAATCAACAGTTTTGGGGGGTTAATTTAATTTTACTTTGTTTTTCACTTTAGATCTTTATTTAAAAATGTACGCACACCTACTGCCATCACAGACAAACTAGAGTAAATAACAACTAGCCATATTTAATATTTTCTAGACTTCTGTGCAACTCAGTAACTATCCAAAAAGTTCTGTGAACTCTTCAGCTTCAAGCCTGAAGTCAGTCTAAGATAGCCAATAGAAAGTACACCTGGGTAATTACTGCATTTCCTACTTCAGAGTGTTGAACTTAAGACAGAGTATCTACATTTGGATACTGCATTTGGAGCAATGAGAAGTGCCAAGCTCAATCTATGCAGAAGCTACATTAACTAAAAAAAGGCTATCCCTTAATATCATTATCAAAAAGCAATAAATATGAAGAGCATTATTTTAGTTTTAAATAACCACCACCAACTAAGGACCCTCTATGAGTAAGTAAGCATTAAAAATAAAAGATGACCTCATAACAGGTTACAATATGAAAATATTCCTAGCAGAAAAAAATAATAATACAGCTTAATCAGGAAATATCTTTTCTGAAGTGTATCACATTATCAACTGAATAAGCAATTTACTTTGTCATATACAGTCAAAGGAGGGAGAAAATGAAAAGAAAATCGAAATCATTGTACTCCACTTCGTAATCTTCCTACATATATAATAATCCTTTGGAACGTTTTGAAGTCACTCAAAAATTCCAAAGAACTTACTCTAAAAACTCTCCTGGTCACCTAAGGCACCAACATGTTATGCAGTGTAGAAATATTCTACTGAAAAACCACTCCGTTACACGGTTCCACACAAGAGGTTTCATTTTTTAAAAATCTTAAAAGTCAGGATTTTAAAAAGGCAAAGGAGTTTCGAAGGCAAAGAAAAATTTTCCCAAGGGATACAAAGTTTCATTAACTATCTTAACTCTTTTACTAAGCATCACCTCTCTGCCCCTCCGTGGATATCAAGCCATCAATAACAATGTCACAAAAGAATGTTTACCAAGATGGGGGGTAGGGTGTCACCTGTAAAGATCCTGTATGAAAAATGTAAACAATCCTAAAATAGATGAGGAAAACTTTCACCTTCCTACAACCTCGCTTTATGGGTATTTGATGTTTCTCAGACTGAAAAAATGAACAGAAGTCTAGAGACTGCTGTGCAAGGTTTGTTTGGGGGCTTTCTTTTTGCTAAAAACAAATCTCCCCTTAAGTCCCTCGATTCCAAATACTGTGGAAGAGTCACTACTACTCACCGCAAGTAATACTGTTTTAAAGCAAAGGCAGCGTTAGAACAACTTCTGGGAAAGTTGAACTCTTCAACAATTTCTCCCCACTGATTCTTCTCAGAAACCTGTTAAAAACACAGCCACACTTGTCTGAGAGTGCACCATCCAAGAAAACTCTAACCTAACTGTGAAATAAATACCCATTCTACAGAGATCTGTAGATACCTCAAGCATCAGTGGGTGTTTCAGATCGATCCGTAAGAGTTCCTAAGCAAGGGCTGCTCGAATCACCGTGTTTTCACCCGAGAGCCCTGTATTTAATAGCACTTGTTTTGTTTGGGGGGCGGGAGGGGGGGGTGGTGGTGGGTTTGTTTTGTTTTTGAAGCCCGGACAATAACCAATCGCAAGTCCCTCTGTCGCCCCCTTTTAAATCTCAACGCGGTCCGTTTACACTAAAAAAAAAAAAAGTTCAAAAGGATCAATACTGTTCCGGACAGCGACGTCCGCAGGTTCTGGGGGGGCCGGGGCCGGGGCCGATTCCGATCCCTCTCCCAGATCTATCCATCTCCATAGGCCCTTCTTTGAGGCCTACAGCTTCTGCCTAGCCTTGAAGCCTAAGATGGCTATTTGGAGACAGGTCCTGGTTTCTTTTGTTAGCTGTATAAACCGAGGGCGACGGGGCCGAGGCTGTGCCCCCGGCTGCCGGGATCATTTCGCAGCCGATTATCGATGTTAAACCTGCCCGCGCTAATTTTGAGTTGCACGAAAACTGCTCTCAGAGTCTGTGTGTCTCTGTGTCTCCGCCTGTGCTAGAGCGGCAGCGGCGGCAGAGCTGACTCGCGAGCGAGCGAGCGGGCGGGCGGGCGCGGGCGCGGGGCTCGGGCGGGCGCCCCGCACGCCCGCACTCCCCGCCGCGGCGCTCAGACCCCGTCGGGCCGGCCGGGCACCGGGCAGGGCGCGAGCCGGCGCCGGGCCGCCCGCCCGCCCGAGCCCCGCGCCCGCCGCGCGCACGCGAGCCACCAGGCCAAAAACAGCCCCGCCGCCGTCCGCCTCCGTGCCACCGGCTGCGAGCGAAAAGAACGCCTTTTGCCCCCGCGGGCCACCCCCCCAGCCCCGAGCGCCCACTCCGGGGTCAAAGGAGACTTTTTGGAAGAGGCCAGCGAGAGGGAAATACAAATTAAAACTTCCACTCACCTTCGCGAATCCGCCTAAAGTAGTGACTCTGGTGTAGAGACCGTGAAGATCCAGCTCCTTCCCACCCACCGCAGGGATTTTTTTAAAAGGCGACCTGCGGGAAAGAGAAAGCCCCGCACTTGTCAGCCGGGACCCCGCGCCCGGCCCGGGCGGGAGAGCCCCGTTCGCCCCGGCTCGCCCCGGCGCTGCCCCCCCGGTTCTGCTCTCACCCTCTGCTGTGGTGGAACTGCCGCAGCTCGTCCAGGAAAGCGAGTCCCTTTCTCCGCTCGTCCGGAGGCGCCTTCCCCGTCGAGTTTGCCATTATTTTTTCAAAGGAGGTTTTTAAAAAACCCAGATCGGTGTTTTAAAAGCGCCCCCCGCTCCCTGCGCTTCCTACCAGAGCCCGGAGCCCATTCCTCGGCCGGCGGCGGCGGGGCTCAGTCATGGGCCGGCGGTGGCGGCGGCGGCGGCGGCGGCGGCGGCGGCGCAGGGAGGGAGGGAGGGAGGGGGAGGAGGAGGAGGAGGAGGGGAAGGAGGGAGCAGGAGGCCAGGGGGAGAGGAGGGAAGGAGGGAGGGGAATTTCTAAAAAAGTTTAAAGAAATCGGAGCGAAACTAGAGGGGCAGGCGACTGCCGGATCCGCGCGAAGCCGCGGGGCGAGCGCGGCCCCCACCCCTTCCTTCCCTCCCTCCCCGCGGCCCGGCTCTCGCCCGCCTCTCAGCGCCGCCGGCCCAGGCGGCTCGGCCTGGGGACGCGATTCAACATGGTGCTGCTGCCGGGGGCGCGCGAGCGGGCGAGGGGAAAGGCGAGCCGACGGTGAGGGGCCGGGGCGGCCGGAGGCCGGGAGTTTCGGCGGCCGCGGCGGCGGGGCTGGGGCAGGCGGGGCTGGGGGTGGGGAGGGGGAGGTCTGTGTGGTGGTTTGTGGAAAGAGGGGTGACAGCGTGTATTCCGGCCGCAGCTCCGCGGGTCCCTCGCACACATTCACGCGCGGCCTCCGCCGCGGCGGCTGGGGCGTCCCCGGGCAGAAAGCACCGGCGGCAGCCGAGCCGCTGCGCGCCGCCCGCCCGCTTCCTTCCCCGCCAGCCTCCCTCTCTGCCGCCGCCAGCGCCGCCGCCACGGCCGGGCAGCCAGCGCCGCACAGCGACCCCCGAGGGCCGGCCGCGGCACTGCGCCTGGCTCCACACCGCCCCGGCAGCTCCTCGCGGGGAACAATAGACTCGGCTCGCCGGGCTTAGGGTTCATCTGCAATGTGCCGCACATTTCACACGCACACAAAGCCGGCGGAAAGGGGGGCGGCGCGGGGAAACGGCCACTACCGGTTGTTCCAGGGTTAGGGGTGGAGGCGATGTTCGCGTCCCCGGCTCGGCTGTTGGAAGGGCCGCCTCTGAGTCCCTGCCAGCCCGACACAACCGGTCTGGCGCTCGGGAGGGAAGGGAAGCTCCGAGGGGCAGCTCCTCACGCTACGCATCATTCACAGATCGGAATAAAGTCATATTTGTTACCTTTTTTTTTTTCCCCAAGGTCTAAAGGAATCGGCTTTTCTGAGCCTTGTGCTAGTATTTTGGGGCCTGATTAGCACATTTTCCATGAATTATCCACAAACTAACTTTAGCAAACTGTAAATTAAATACAATGTGAACTGTCTGTCCTAGTTCTGTGGAAATACAGTAATGCTCTTAATTCATCTTGCCTTTGGTTTCACATATCAAACTAGATTATTTTATGCTGAGTTATGCAAACAGTAATTAAACTGGTTGGGAACCAATTCTTTGAACCTTAACAATAATTAACGTTTATATTTTTACGTTAACATATCTTAAAGGTAGAAGCGCTTAAATAGTGAATAATGCCTTGTTTTTCCTTGCTTTCTCTCAAATGTCTTAAATGCCATCCCCGTAGAAAATATTTTGAAGGTTAATAAAGCTGCTTAAAGGGAGACTAATCTCAACAAATACTCCCACCTAAGTTTGCATTTACAAGGGGTGCTGGAGACGGCCCTTTGCTACAAATGCTAATTAAGCTTCACAGCGTGAGGCGTATCTTTATTCCCATTTTAGTGATCGCCACTATTAGCAAAGTCATCGACTAACCCAAGGTCACAGGCTTATACAGGTCTGGATGATTATTTCAGGTAGTAGTTCCAATGGGAACATTTATTTGCTGGTGAAAAAAAAATTATGTAATGTAGTCCAGCATGCTTCCGGTGCTCACTCTAGGAAACGGATTTATTTCCCAAGTAAAGTTTGTCTCTTAAATGGGGTTGGAATGAGACTGTGGCTAGGAAGTTCCTGACACCCAAGGGCCAGTGAGTGTCTGAGACGGAAGCCAGTGAAAGGCGGAGACCCAGCTGGGGGAGTGGAGAAGCTGGGCCGGGGCCGGAGGCAAGAAGCGGGGGGTGGGGTAGGAGGGAGACCAGGTCATCTGTCCCTTCCCCCACCGGTCCTCTTAGGGGTGGTGGAGATGTGGGCCGCAGAGCTGCGAGGCCGGCGCTGTGCGGATTCCCTAAACGCCGCACTTGCGCACAGCCCCTTACGTAACTGTCAGCGCCGGGGATTCCCTAGAGGGGGTCATTCTATTCAACCATTACACACACCCCGGGCTGCTGCCGCCGCGCCGCCGCCGCCTCACAAAATGGCGGCGCCCATAGAGGAGACAGCGGCCGCCTCCTCGGCCCCATTTTGTGGGAGGCGAGAGATCTGTCAACATGGAATACCTCTGCTGAGGATGCATCCGAGTTTGGAAATCCTGCTGAAGAGATGGAGCCGAGGGGAATCTCGTTCAACGGAAAATGTCAACGACTTCTAGCACCTCCACGCTTTTTAAAAAAAAAATATTATTTTCATTTTCTCGAAGGAAGCGCCAGAAGCCGCCGGGGTAATTGTAACTAAGGGGAGAAGGGAAAGCTGCGGCGTCTCGGTCGCTTTGGTTGCTCTTCCGCGCTCCCGGCAGCTGACCGCGATTTCGCGGAGGGTCGCCTGAGCCGCCCGTCCCGCTCCGAGGGGACGGGGACAGGGCGACGTGGAACGACAGCGGCGGCCTTAGTAGCGCCACTTGTGCAGCGAGACTTTTCGGTAGTTTTTAAATGCCAGAGTCCACAGCACCGTCGGTACCCCTCGTCAGAGTCGTGGGCTTTGGGAACCTCGGACGCCTTTGCTCCGGGAACTCGCGGTCGGCCGGGAGCGGGGAAGCCGGTTTGCGGGGAGCGGGCCGTACTCGGGGATTCGGGCCGCACTCGGGGATTCGGGCCGCCCTGGCCCACCGGGTGGTCGCGATCCGGACCCGGGTCCTGGATGCTGCTGGTGGGGCAGGAGTGAGAACGAGGGCATGTACACTGAAATTTAGGTCGTCCGAGTCGGGATCTAGGGTTGTATGTTGATAATGTCTCCGGTCAGACGTCAGAACATCTTTTCTAGCATCCCACTCTGCAGTGGGCATACCGGTCTCATTTCATATCAAAGGGCGGAGTGGAGAAATGACATTTATTTTTATTTTTATTTTTTAAGGGGAAGTTGCCACTTTTAAAGCACTGCTTGCTGTTAATGTGTGTTATGTGTATACACACCTGCATATACAATAGTGTGCTTTGCTTTTAAGTACGAGTATCGAAGGGCAAAGACCTGGAGTGGGAATCTAACGTTTTAATGCCCTTAAAAAAAATTAAGATGTAATGTGTAACTGAAGAGTTGACTTTGAAAAAAAAAATCTTTTTCTGAAAAGAACCCATCATATTCAAAATGGACTCCTAAAGTATATCTGATGGGTAGAATATAAATTCATAACATTTTGGATATACTCTCGTCAAAGAAAAAAAAAAACATAAAATTTGATGTTTCACAGATTACTACACGATTCAACTTCCCCAAGACCAGAAAAATGTAAGGCAAAAGTAAGCTATTAAGGGTATTCGCTTGTAAGAGGAATGCTTACATGGTTTAAGGGAAGGGGAGGTTCACTGATGAAACTTAAATGTGCATTATACGAGTAATTTATTTACAAAAAAAAAATTTTTTTTACAGTTGCAGCAATCATTTGTATTTGCATGACTTTTTCCTTTTTTGTAGGTGTTTTGGCAGTGTTGATTTTGACCCTCATATTTCCTCTCTAGGGCAAAGCTGCATTTTTCTGCAGGCTACGTCTCAATCACTAAGTTCCATGCCCTGCCGCACCCGAATGCTAGTTCTGGTGTGTGCATTACCAGGATACAGTTTCGGATCCTGTCTGTTCCTACTGATGTTCTTTATATTTAATAAATTTAGTGACCACTAACCAGTCTGTATCTCTTGCAAGAATACCCACCCTATCTTAGCACCCAAGTACCCAGAGAGTATTTTTTTATGGGATTGCACCTAACAGTAACCCTAGAGAATAGTATTACGTTTCTTTGTACCGTACTGCATTTCCTATAGTGGGCAGCATAGAGCAGGTGGATCCTGGAAGAAAATGATAGAGAAGTGCAACAGTTTTACAATATTCTTTAATATTCTCTAATTTGATGATGTAAATAAAATATAATTCATAGTTTTCAAGCATCAATAGAAATCATTCCTATAAAAAGTACCAGTGACAGTAGAAATTGTTGAAACTCAATTTGTATAGTTTACTGTTCCGATGAGAAATGTTGACAAAGACTTTTTGATGTGAAAAAATGCAAAAAGTGTGGTTTTTAATTGTAACTGCAAACCCTACACATCATAATTACAAGTTTGTTATTTTATATGCACCTCTGATCCTTATAATCAGTTTTAATATTATATAAAACTTAAAAAACTAAACCAAATTTCAAATCAAGCATGTCAGGTTATAAAATTACAACAGCTGAACTACCTTAATTGAGAAATTGGTACATCGATTCACTGGAGACATTTTTGGATTTTAAGTTACTCTATGGTTTAAAAGAATTGGTTGAACAAGGCAGTTGAACTTAAAAGTTTTATGTCTTTAAAGATGATCTTAAGAGGAAAGGAATTGTTGGTAAGATAAGAGAATGCTTTCACCATTTGCTGCTCTTGCCCGTGTCTACTGCTGTACTTTTTTATGTGGGCTAACTTGTCTTGTTTGAACCTTTGATTGTAATATCAAATCATAGATAAGGTCTTTCTTCATGATAGCGACTCTTAAGGATTACTTGTAACTACGCTTTTAAAAAGTGAGGACATAGTTTATTCTACTACAGGTTAAGGTTTTAAGTAGATATTCTGAATTTGCAGTGGACAGACTTTTGAATGGTTTGTTCCTAAAGGGTCTGATAAGTTTGGGGATATTTCTTTGTTGTAATTTCTTTTCAATAGATATTAAAGGCTATGCTTTGTACATAAATCCAGTGTAGTAAGACTTAATAATTTAAAAAACTATATTTTAGCCAATTATAGTGTTCTTTTGAGAGGCATCCCCAAATGTGCTTTTCACAGGGAGCTGTTCTCATTCTGTCAGTTACCTAATCTTGAATTTTTTTAATTGTTACGGGTTTAAGGTGCTACATTTGTGCATTGTTATTTATTTCATCTAATTTGGTCACTAAAAAAGAACAGTAGGCCCCAAACTAACTGTGCTCTTTATAAAGTACCACAGTTTTTACTAGTTTAATGGTTTGTTTATAGTATTTTAAAAGTTATTAAAACTAGGAGGGCATAAATACTAAACCAAGGAAATAATTATTTTTTATCAATGCAGTTTACTAAGTCACTGAATAAATACTTATTGAATGCCTCCATTGGGCAAAATGGGAGAGGGCGAGAGAAATTGACTTGGCCCTCAAAGAAATTATACTCCAGTATACTAGATTTTTCTTAACTGCTAGCTTTAGAAGATTATAACAAAATATTCAGACCATAGAGTTCTTAATTTTTAACACTTAAGCAGGATGTTTAGCATAGAGTTAAATTCAAAATTCTGCTTAGAATAGAGACATTTAAATATAATTACGTACAAAATTATATTACTGTTAGGATCAGTGTAGTATTACTGTTATTCAAAGTGCTGTAAAAATATTAATAGCAGCATTTAAATCACATCCTTTGAAAACTCAGATCCACAAAAAATATGATTCCAGTAATTAACTTTTTAATTATGGGAAAAGCAAGGGAGTGTAAAAAATATACTACTGAGCAAACGAACAGGAATTGTTTTAATGAAATTTGATTTTCTGTTTCAATTTTTTGGTACATTGACTCTTCTGACATTGCACTTTGCTATTAATTAAAAAAAATTAAACTCCAAAGACACATTAATTCTGTATTTAATGCAAATTTAATTCTTGACTAGCTGTAAAGCTTAAAGAGTTGGCAGTCTTGTTGGTGAAACAATAAAATAGGAATTAAGCTGAAATGCAAAACTATGTAATAATTAGGTTTCATAAATACATATATAGGTTTTCCTCTATAGCTATATGAATCAGAGAAGTATTGACTTATAATAATTTATTTAGTTTTTGTTTTTCTCTGAAAACATACCACAAACTGCATGTCAAAATTGAAAGTCAACCAGAGCCAGTGTAAATTGTTGAGGCTTATTGCCATCCATTAAGGGAAATTCTAACCAAAGTTTTAGTGGCAACAATTTTAAAGGTGCCATGGTTCTTTGACATAATTTGTAGTATGTAGAACTCAATTAAAAACATTCTAGAATAATCTGTGTGTGATAACGTACATGAGAAATACTATCTGTTCTTTGGGGGTATAAAATACCTGACTTAATATTTACATGTAACTACAGTGCTTGCAGGTGTTTTAAACAAAAATGAAAATTTTAAGAGTGTTGCACTACATCTTATAACCAAATTATTAATAACATAATCTCTTATTAATAATACTAATATTAAACAGCCATTAGTCATTATTGCTAGCCTAAATAAGTGTAAGTGTAGGTCCTGTTCTAATGTCTAGTAATTTTAACTGCATTTAAAGATAGATTTCCTTAAGTTTAATCAGGGGTTAAACAATGGTCCTCCTCTTCTGGAAACTGAAAAGAAGCTTCCCTCCCTTTAGCATATGCAAGAATTTGCTTTCTTCCCACTGAATTAAATCCATCCTTGACATTGCCATTTGCTAACCTCAGTTGTTTTATCTGCTCCATTAAAATTAGGGCCACGAAAAATAATGATACCAAGACCACAACACCCTGGGTGGGTTTGTGCCTACCACAAATATGCTCCTTCCCACCTTATCCTTGTTCTCAATGTCAGTTTAAGAGACTTTTAGAACATTACTCTTAGTATTATTTCTAAACTGGATAAGAGAGTTGACTTGTGGTCTACATATGGTGTTCAAAGAATCCACTAACCCTGTGAAACACTGTGTTTGTTCATTCTTATAGGGCGAGGGTCTCAGCAGGCATGGGCATCTTAAAGGGCCCTGTGATACCCAAAAAGCTAAAGTTCTGTTTGCTAAAGACAAGTAGGAAGTTTAAAGCATCACTTCAGGGGCTGCTTTGTATTTTGTGTGTGGGCCTCAAGGGAAAGGCATTTTGAAACTTTAGTTAAGGAATACCTTGTAGTTCATCAGATTATAAGAATTACAGCCAACAAACAAAAATCTGTTTCTAAAGGACGATAGGTTTTTTAAGAAAGTTTTATTAAATGCATTTAACCATTTTTCAATTTGTTCTCTACTGAAAATGTATGGATAAGAAGTTAAATTAATTCAAAATGGGTCCCCAAAATAGTTCTTTAACTTCTTAGGAATGCCTAGGGATATATATATATGCATTTATTATAATTGCATGCATAGTAGTGTGTGTTTTGTGTTCCTGGGTGACAGTGATCAGAATGTTACCAATGGTGTGGCCAGGTCACACTGCAGTCTTCCTGTTCTCCTTTGTACTTACTTGCTCTGCTCTTCTTTGCTCCCTTTTCTGAGGAATGTCCCTAGAAGTTGGCCCAGACCTTGCTTTTGTGGAGATCTGTCAACAGAGCTTTATCTCCCAGCAGGGTCTTGTAGCTTATCTGTGGGTCCAGTGTATGATAATTAGAACTTAAAGGATACTAGTCAGACTGCAGTTCATCATAACCTTTTTTAAAAATGCTAAACCACTTCAGTCCTAACTGTGCATTTTCTAAATTGCTCAGTGGCTATTAGAAATACATTAATTATTTCTGTGCTCCTTTTTGGATATAGATCCTTATATGCATAATTATTGTTATTTAAAATTTATAATTCCATGCATTGTTTTAGGGGTGGGGGAAGGTTAGCACCCTTCTTGTTTTCCATGTACACTAACATTAAGATTTTGGTGCACTCCCTACTGAACCAAAGGGAAAGGGCATATTTGAGAGAAAACATGTGCTTTTCTCAGACTCCAATAATTAGGCTGATGCACTTGATTTATGTTACACATTGAGTTCATTCTTAAGGTAAACATTTTACAGTATGCCTCCTGGCTCACAAATCAGTTCTTTTTCTTCTAAACATTCCTCTGTCTTGCTAATAAAATCCAATTTCCGGAATCATAGTTGCTAAGCAAATATGTGTAATACCATAAATTTATCTGAATCATTTATTATTTAAAGAATAGTGTATAAGAATTTAAACAGAAGTCATTGATCAGTGAAAGTGACAGAAAAGAAGCAAAATAAAAATGGAATTATGGTAGAATAAACTAAAAGGCCTTACTTTAGGGAATTATTGGGAAAACTGAGCTCAGATACGAGGTCTGGGGCTTTGTAGGCAATACTTTATCTTAAATTAGAATCTGTAGGAATCCCCTTATCACTTAGACTTTCTTTGCCAGTGTGCATTGCTTGTTTAGTAACCAGGTAAGAACATTTGAAATACAACTTATATAACATATTTATAACTATTACTGCTACATATGGACTAACATTTTTAGGCTCATTGCTATACCTTGTAAAAAAATGTTTAATGGCTAAGTGCCCTATAAAAGGCTACCTGCCCATGTAAATAGGTCTTAGCTCTCAGTCTGGTACAGCTTGGCAAATTCTTTTTGACATAGCTTGAGTTGCCAGGAATGTAGGGGCATCATTCCTTGCCCATGAACATACATCCTCTTTGCTGGTGAAGGTGAAATCTGAGCCAGAGGATTCTGTAGGACCTAGTACAGTGGCCATCCTCTCAGTGAGCACATTTAGGGAAGCAGTCTTATTGCTCTCTTATCTTAATAATTTGTTATCTTTCTGAGATTGTGTATAACCTCACTTGGAATGTTATTTCCCTGAACCATTGTGCTTCACAGATGTTGTGACCGTTTCCCCTTGGGAAATATCAAGCCAGGCCAAATATGTATGACCATGAGTGTGCATGAACTTGACAAATGAATTCGGTATCTTTAAAATTATCATACTCTTTTTCTTAAAGTCACAATTTAAAGCTGGAGGCTTCACTCAAAGTGTCCGGTAGCATATTTGTCCGTTTGTTTGTTTAAAGAACAGCAACACATTTAGATTTAGTTTGTTTTCATGAGACAGCTACTTTTTTTCTTCTCTTTTTCTTTTTTTCTTTTTAGTGTAGTCCACACAATGTTACATTAGTTTCAGGTGTACAACTTAGTGATTTGATAATTTTATACATTACACTGTGTTTACCACAACAGGCAGCATTTTTTCTGTAGCCTGGAATAAGCTGTGTAAGAATTAAAGGACACCCTCTGCTGAATGTAAGGCAGGTACCTCCATTATTTTCCCACAAATTTTATCATGATAAACCAGTGCCATATTCCGAACTTTAAAGGAGGTTTTTACTTCTCGGTATCCAAACATTGCACACATTATTCAGGTAAAAGACACTGGTATCATAAGAGTTCCTCCCTTAATGTTTTTGCGGTAATTGAGAACAAACCCTGTATTTAAGGGATGTATTGTTACTGTATCTTTTGAGTTTCCACAGCCAAAAATATAAGAGCAATAACTAGGTACAGGTCTATTATTTTTAGAAAAATTAGTTTTATTCAGTCATCGATAAGAGACACTCCTCACCTTATAATTGAGACTCAGTAAACCACAAAGTTCAAGAAGGGTTGTGTAGCAAGTTGCAACTCTTCCAGTGTTGGCGTGGTGTTATGCACTTGTCATTCTAGTGGTGGTCATTTGCCAGTCTTTGATGGAAGAGAGACTGGCTATCCAGGTTTCTCTGTGTTGACTGACAGGTCTCAAGTAAGAATTTATTTTCCATGAAGAAAAGTAAATAAATGGAAAGATTTTCAGAACAGTAAATCTTACCTGAATGTTCCATAATCTCTGGACCCCGTTCAGAAGTGACCAAGACAAACCTCAAAACATAAAAGCAAAAGTCGGGCTATACTGCCGGGGACAGATTCTAACCTAATTAAGAACCATCAAATGAAGTCAGAGGCAAAACCTTGCTATTGACAGGCAAGTTAAATGATGCTGGCTCCTGGAGATTTTAGTTACTTCATGGTGGATTCTCTTGGTCTGGAAGGTTTTTTAGACATATCTGAAACATGAGATTGAATTTTCCTGACCAGAAAGCCAGTGTTAGGACAGAAGGTCCATCAGCTATCTAGATAGACCCCGGTGCTACCAAGAGTTATCTCTGATCTGTTCCTGCTAGTCCAGTGCTTCAAGTGGGACGTGTCCAAGAAACTTTATTCTACACATTGTATCTGTAAGAAACTAAAAGTTAATGATAAATCTTTTGACGGGTGAGATAATCATCTTAAACATAAAACACAGACCCAAGACACAAGACCTTTGAATCTGACAAGTAGTCAGGAATACTACTGACTTAAGTCATACTTGACAAGTAATACTACTACTTAACAAGGCCGCCGTAGGTGAAGGTCAAGCTATATCTTGGAACCTAGGAACCTAGATGGAGACAAGGTAGTGGATACCTGGAAATCTCCTAGGCCATTAATATTTTAGGAATTTAAAAAGAATCCAGTCTCGTTGCCGAAAATTTTTTAAAAGTGGCCATTGTGCCTGGCCACTTCGATTGTTTCTTTAGAATCCTATGTGGATGTTATACTGCCCTTAGTGTTTCTAGATGGAGGTGCAACGGTTTTGAATAATCAGTAGGACTTGATAAGCTTCTTTTTACAATCTATCTGAAAAAGTATATTTCCTGATTATTACTAGACAGAATGATATTGATGGGCTTTAGCAATAAAGACTTGCCAACAGTTGTTAGGTCAGCTCTTGCATACGAGTATGTTCCTATCTATCCTTCAAAGGCACACATAATCACTGGAACATAGTCTTGTGGACAACACAAATAATATTGACCTGAATATTTGCTGTGGACTCCTTAGGGGGATGATTTTATTTAGTTTGCAGCCTCATCTTGAAAAACAGTAACATCTGAATGAGTTAGCAGAGGAAACCAGTTGGTTAATAAAGATAAGAGTAGCGATGCCTGTGAACAAGAGGTCACCGCAGCCTTAGGTTAGCAAGAATAACATTTTGTAATAGCCACAGCTTGAGACTATAAGGACTACTGGATATTTTAGTTCCTCCAAAAGTGAGGAATTATTATTATTACAGTTATCTAAAAGAACTACCCAAAAGCTTCTGGAGAATCAATCAGTTGTGACATTTGAGAAATAAAAGTGTAATCTCAGGTAAGAAAAGCACTTTCTGCCATCTAGGAAGAATATGGAGATAGGAAGAATTTTTACTACTTTGTGTTAAAAATAGACTGCATATGCAGAGGCTAATTTATGTTTTTCTTTGAGCTATCATTTCCCTGTTCAGATACTTCTGCTTAAGTATCTGTTTTGGTCATAGCACCATTTATTTAAATAAGATGAGTTGGTGAAAACTCTTTCTTTAAATAAGAAATCATACATAATCAAAGATGTGTATGTGACCATTTATTTGAAAGAGATGTGCTGATTTTGTTCTCAAAACAAATTTGCAAACAAACTTTCGGAAATCAAAATGTCATTTTAGGTGTTATTAACAAGGCTACAAATTACTAAATCAGACAACCAATCTGAATTACGGCCTACTAAAGTTATGCTATTTTCACTGAGCATAGCAGCACCGAAGTACCAAGTGTTTAACAGGACTACTTTTAAAAAAATCATATTTGCAAAGTCAGTTCTATGATATAGTATAGAATTTTATCTATTTTCCCACAGCTATGGGGAAGAGGGTACATTTTCCCCATTTAAGCTTCCTAAATTCTTTTCAAACCAGCATTTAGAAGTGCCTAAATACTAGGATTCCATTAGTTAGCACCAAGAGAGAAGAGCAGGTACAAACTTAAAATTCAGGAAAGGGCAGAAAGATAATGAATGTTAGTACATGGAATATGGACCATGTAATGTCTTGCCTGTACATGTAAGACCATAAGTAAAATTTGTCACAGATTAAGATAATGTTTATTTGAAAGAATCTAAACAGCATATTCACATAAGGTAGCTGTTAGTAAAAGGCTTATATATTTAAATTACCTACTATTAAAACTTTATGAATATTTTTAGTCTTTATAAAACATAGTTTACAGTTACAGATAGTTTTCCATGGCTTGGGAAAGCTATTTGTTATTTTCTTCCTATCCCTTAACCCATCCATGAAATTATTTTTATAATTCCCAAGAATTTGTAACCAGAGGCTCTGTCTTTCACATATTTTCTGAAAATGTGAAAAGTGTTAAAAATTTGTGTTTTCAGTGCCTTAGGAAATCTATAGCAATACACTTTTTTAAAACTCTACACAAATCAGCATTTTTCAGTGTGCCATGATCTACTTATAGGTGTTAGGTGAAAAAAAAAAAAAGTTACATAATTTTGGGAAGTACCAAGTTAAGCAAAGTTAAAATTCTTTTCTGTAAAAAAAAAAAAAAAAAAAAAAAAAAAAATTCTTTTCTGTAAGACCTCACAAGGACTTTAAGATCCCATTGGGTATTTCCTATTTTCCAAATATCCCTGGCCTTCTGATACAGTTGATGTTCTATCAAAAATACTGAAAAGTGATCCAAACATTGTTAAAAATTGAACACAAATGAAATCAAAAGATGCTGATTCTGTGCTTGAGTGTGAGCTCCTTGAGGGCAAAGACTGCTCTTTATTCTTTGTAATCCATATTGCATAGTACATATTATTGAATAAATTAATATAGGTCTAATAACTCTGGAACGTCCATTTTTAAAGTCAATCCTAATTAAGTTTATGATTTGCTAAAGTTAGTGATACAAAATAACTTACTTATTTTCTTGTCTGTTATTTTTTTCTTCTCCATACCTGGAACAACTAGAATATTTTTTCAGTGGTCTATTTTATAGTTTCATATTTAGGATGTTGACCAGGTATTTTTATTTCTGTTAAAGAGATGTAGACCGGGGCACCTGGGTGGCTCAGTCCGTTGGGCGTCCGACTTCGGCTCAGGTCATGATCTCGTGATCCGTGGGTTCAAGCCCTGCGTCGGGCTCTGTGCTGACAGCTCAGAGCCTGGAGCCTGTTTCAGATTCTGTGTCTCCCTCTTTCTCTGACCCTCCCCTGTTCATGCTCTCTCTCTGTCTCAAAAATAAATAAATGTTTAAAAAAAAAAAAAGAGAGATGTAGACCTAACCACATAAAAGATCTGTTCATAAACCATGAAGCTCTTCAAAATTGCTAGGTACAGAAATCAGAAAATTTACTGGCACCTACATTTCATTTCACCCTAACATTTACTCCTCTGGGAATCTGAAACTTTTCTTATATCCTTCTTTACTCTTGCTCCTACCTCCCAAGAAGACAATTGGTCTGTGTGTGTCCCCATTCCGTTCTGGAGTCTAAATAGTTTACCATAATTCATGGAATCCCCTGATCCATTTCTTGTTGCCTCATTAAAGATCTTCTAGTGTTTTCCCATAAATTTGCTGCCTCACCAACCAGAGGTTCCTTGAGGTCTTGAGGATTTTTTGGATATGCTAAAGAGTAGTAAGTATACCTACTCCAAAATGAAGGGACTTCATTGCTATGCTAGGTGTAATAGGCCCTCACTCTGAAGGGAGGACATTTGGGAGCATCTCAGTTACAAAGCATGATGCATATTTATAGGGAGTCTAGTGAACTTTGCCACCTTTTCTATTAGAGAAAAGGAAAATTGGGGTGTTCCTTGGAGATTTAGGGGCCTTTAAGGTACTCAAAGAGTTTTGCAGATTTCAGCTGGAGATCTAATTGATATTAAAGACCATAGTCATAAAATATATAGTGTCAGGAGCAAATGGGAAAAGGAAAAACATGCACAAATTCTTACATTAAAAAAGAAGAAAATGAGAAAGAATACAACGATCTAATCATTAAATCAGTTTCAAAATAGACACATTTGGAATGCCAGGCAAAACATAGGTTTTCTTAATTGGATTATGATTTTTTTTTTTAATTTTTTTTTCAACGTTTTTAATTTATTTTTGTGACAGAGAGACACATAGCATGAACGGGGGAGGGGCAGAGAGAGAGAGAGACACAGAATCGGAAACAGGCTCCAGGCTCCGAGCCATCAGCCCAGAGCCTGACGCGGGGCTCGAACTCACGGACTGCGAGATCGTGACCTGGCTGAAGTCGGACGCTTAACCGACTGCGCCACCCAGGCGCCCCGGATTATGATTTTTAAAGGACCCTTATTAGGTTGTGTGAAAGTCATATTTTGATGATTTAGGTATCTTTTTTTTACAGAGCCTTGTAAGAATTTCCTGTGTAAGGGAGAACTTTTAACAAGGGCTATTTGATAAAGAAAAATGTTTCTGATGAAAATTACAAGATGTCTTGCCTTGATTGCCTTTTAAAATAAGAACTTTTCGGGGCGCCTGGGTGGCGCAGTCGGTTAAGCGTCCGACTTCAGCCAGGTCACGATCTCGCGGTCCGTGAGTTCGAGCCCCGCGTCAGGCTCTGGGCTGATGGCTCGGAGCCTGGAGCCTGTTTCCGATTCTGTGTCTCCCTCTCTCTCTGCCCCTCCCCCGTTCATGCTCTGTCTCTCTCTGTCCCAAAAATAAAAAAAATAAAAAATAAAAAATAAAAATAAATAAATAAATAAAATAAGAACTTTTCATGGACTAGCTTAAGTGAATCTGTCTTATCGTGTAAATAACAGGAGAGCTCCCTAACACCCCTTAGAAACAGATGTGTCCTTGCTGTTTTTTTCTATCTCCATTCAAACTACTATTTATGGAAGGCTATCAGCCAGGCAACATGCTAAGACAGGAAGCTGTTTAAAGAAGGTGCAGGGCCTGCCTTAAAGTTTTAGGGTTCATGAATGATGGGAGGAAAGAGTGGACATAGAAATAATTTGACTATAGTAGATCAAGGAGTATGATGGAGGTGTTGGCCTTGCCTGGAGAAGTCAGGGAGCTTTATAGAATAAGGGGTATTTGAGTGTATCTTATAAGTATGTTCATAGTCGATGGTGGAAAAGGGTGGGCTAGGGTATTCAGAGGCTCAGAGGCACGAAAATATATGACACATTTTGGGACTGGTGACTAGACTATTGGTGAGCCCATTTCTGGCTTGCTAAGACCAATCTGGGAGAAGCATCTACAATGTTATGGAATTTCAACTTTTTTTCTTAAAGCTATTCTCAGCCATTTTTCTTTTGCCACATAAATGATAGATGTATGTATAAGCAAAGATATGTAAATTCATTCCTCGGCTTTGCCTTTCTTCTGCAGTCATTTCCATCCCATCCAAGCATATAGGAATACAAGAAAGGAAGTTATATTATTATAGGTAATTATAGAGATACAGATTTGACTTTTTAAACCCATGTTTGACTTTTACAATTATTATTTATGCACAACTGATAAAAGTGGTTGTCTTGACTTAAGTTTAGAATAAGAGGTGACTAGTTGTAAAGAATAACTAGTCGCACACTACTATCACAATGTAACAGGAAACTGGAAATGAAGGCTTGGGGATGGATTTGAGAAACCTTGGAGAAGTGCAACTGTGAGGACTATTCCAGAACGCATCCAGTCTCTACATGGGTCAATTTTAGTAATACTGCTTTCACACTCCCCTTCTTCACAAACTTTTTGTCTCTCTTTCTCTCTCACACACGCACACACTACACATCTATTGCCTCCACACTGCTGTGGTCATGACCTCATCACTACTATTCTCCCATAAAGCAGGACATTTTTTTTAGCTGCTCTGACATGGGGTCATGCCTCTTTGAAATGGCTGCTTAAAAATACACATTTTAAAGAAAACTAACAACTATGCAACAGATATCCTTGGCCCTCATATTCTTTACTTTGATCATCTCATCCTTCTCATCATCTGTCATTTAGATGATGAAGTACAACACAAAGAAGTGTGGATGAGTAAGATGGTCTTGTACATATTGGTATACTTGGTTAAAAACAAAACATTTTAGACATCTTCACAATGTCCCTTGCATCAAAAGGAATACTTCAGAATGTTATGTACTACTGCACTAACATTTTCTTTTCCAAAAAGATGAGTACTGATTTCTTTTTTCTTTTCCTCATTCAGAGGCCCATTTTTCCTCTGGATTCTCCTAATGTCCCTTTTATCCACTTATTCCAGCTCGCTGTTGCCTTTCAAGAGTACAACACCTGAAATTGCCTATTGATCCTTTGTGCAGATATACACCATGCTTTAGTACCAAAGTAAAATGAAGCTTTCTAGTTCTTATATTCTTTTTTTTTCAATTTTTTTTTAAATGTTTATTTATCTTTGAGACAGACAGAGACAGAGTGGGGAAGGGACAGCAAGAGAGAAGGAGACACAGAATCTGAAACAGGCTCCAGGCTCTGAGCTGTCAGCACAGAACCCAGCACGGGGCTCGAACCCACAAACTGTGAGATCATGACCTGAGCCGAAGTTGACCACCCAACTGACTGAGCCACCCAGGTGTCCCTCTAGTTCTTATATTCTTAATGCTAAACAACCTGGCTGGTATTTAGATTTTAATATCTCTTTGATCAGGTGGTTTCAGGCAATAATTTATAATGATTGATAGTTCACAGTTCATCATAAATATAGAGCTAAGAGATCAGCTAATCTTACCTGCACATTTTATAAATGAGAAAATGGAGATCAAGAGCAGTTAAATATTTATTCCTGACAACACAGCAAGTTAGGCCTAGAAAGTCTCTAGATTCTTTGTCAGTGTCTTATGTTTTCTTCCCTTTCCTTTTTCTCTAATTTTGAATTGCATGATATAGATCTATTTCTCTTGTAAAAAGTTAAAATGTTATTGGTTGTTTAAGGGCCTCTTTGCCCTCAGCAACACGACCTCCTCCCTAGCAGTAACCACTGTTATCACTTTGGTGTATGTTCCGTTAACACTTTTCTTTGCATTTGCCTATGTAACTATGTTCATCTGTGGGCGTATGTATTCCTCAGTGGTATGGTGTTTTGTTTTGTTTTGTATTTTTGTCATTAGTGAATTTTTCAATGTACCCAGTCATCACGTAAGCATAGTCGGATTATGTTTTACAAATGTGTACCTTCCAGTGCACACAGGGACACAAATCTGCTGCTTATCTGTCCTCTCCCTTAGGCTCATTGGATGTTTGTCCATTTATTCATTCAATTAATGCTAAGTGCCCATTACATACCATTTTCAAGAATTTTATATTACACTTGTAAAAGTAAAACATGTACAAAGATAACTAATATCAAATAACATGTGCCATTAAAGATGTATAAGAGATTGTTCTGTTTTTTTATCTCATTACCTGGAAGACCTGAACAGCATAGGAAAAGAATTTTTAATATAATATATAAATTCTTTGATGTCATTTGTTATATTCAGTATTTGTTTAGTGTGAAAGTATTTTGCCCAGACTCCACTTAAATTGACCATAACTGGAATATTAAAGTATTATAACTGATACCTCAACTATTTTTGAATCTATGTAAGCTTAAGGAATAGCTTTAAATTAAAATGTTCGTCTTAACAGCTACTTTTTTTTTTTTTTAATCAACTTCAGAGCCAGGTAGAATTGCAGAAGCTAACTGCAACCAACAGTCATCACAATAAAAACACAGTAACTAAAAACACATACTTGTTTTAGAATTGCATCTGACATGAGCAATGGTGAGAAACCAAAACTTTGAGTATTGATTGATTTGAAAGCACTCTCACTACCCCGATTCACTTAAGGCATCCGGATATCTGAGCAGAGGAAATCCTGGATCTTGTGACTTCTCATAAAGGATAGAATCTAGATTCAGATCTAACCATGTGCACACAGTACCTACTTGTGCCAGACACATTCATGAATGAGGTTTCATTCAGTCACTCATAGATGATTGAATCAGCTCTAAAAAGTTAAAACGGCTTTACTTGAGATGAGATTAATGTTCCCTGAGATCCAGAATGATAAAGTATTTTTCCAGCACGGTTGTTTATTACAATTGAAAGGAAAGGAAATGTTATAAAACATTTTCCTCATATGCTCCTTGTGTAAAGTGAACAAATTTATCTCTTTCAATATGATCAAATCCTAAAGCTTAAATGCTTTCTTTTGTAATTATTATAATTTATAATAATTTTAATAGTAAATAAGAATTGTCCAAAAGTATAATAAGAGTTCTGGATCTTACTATAGTACTAGTTCATTTTGAAATATTGAGTGAGCAATTTCAGAATTCTGACCTTACTTCTCTTTTGAATAGAGCAAAGACTTTCTGCTGAATATAGTAGATTAAATTATCTGAGAATGCTAGCTATAAGACAGTGTATAAGTTTGAAGTAATAACTGTATATCCTGGAAGGAAATGGTTTAGGTTGAAAGATAAAGGTGATCTTAAAGAACATTCCACTTCATTGGACTTTAAAAAAAATCTCTTTTGGTAGAAGTGATAAGCGTTTAAGAACTATATTCTTAAAAACAAATATTGCCCTTCACTAGAACACCTGGGTGGCTCAGTCAGTTGAGTATCTGAGTCTTAATTTCGACTCAGGTCATGATTGCAGGGTCATGGGATGGAGCCCCATGTGGGGCTCTGCAATGAGTGTGGAGCCTGCCTAAGATTCTCTGTCTTCCTCTGCCCCTCTACCCCCCTTGTGCATTCTCTCTCTCTCTCTAAAATAAAATGTATACATATGTAGATATAGATATCTGTATGTATGTTGCTCTTCATAGTTCATCTAGAGAAAATTAAAACATGGGTGTTTGTATGGGATTCCCACGTGTTGACTCCACAATGGCAGGCAAATCATCTCGATCATTTGGGTCTGAAGCCTTTCAAGACATCAAATGTTAATTAGGATCTTTGTGTTCCTGTGGTAAAAAGCATGGAACATAGCTCATAGTCTGATTCCCAAGGTCTTGCCAAAGCTCAAGAGAAAAATAAATATTGGTAAACCAATTTGAACATAAAACATGTAAAATTCATTTATAACCCTTTCCTACATATTTTGTAATTCTGTGACCTAAATTTAAAATCTTGTCTGTAACTATAAAAATGCTAATATGTAGTGTTTAATATTATATTAGGTTAGGAAAAGTTTTATGGAAGAAAAGGAAAATCAGATTATTTTAAATGAGATGAAGACTATTTGGTGAACATGGAGAAAAATTATTTTAGTTTATTGAAGGAATGGAGAGGGAAAGACTAAGAAAGAAGAATTTGCCAATAGACAAGAAAGGGAAAGGCAGGAGAGAAAATTAAATAGGTGATAAAATTGACATATGTACCTTCTCAGATTTTTTGAAGTTTTTGAAAAGAAAAAGTGATTGATATGATACCTAAAAGAAAATTGTAGTTAGTAGTTTTTGTATGTGCACAGAGGAGAAGAAAGCTGGAAGCCAGTGAGGAAATGGCAGCAGTTGTTAACAACATATATGGGGAATTTAGGTAATAGGACGTTGAGAAAGGAATGGGTCTTTAAAGTGTCAAGGAATTACTGTTAAAAATTGCTCCAAGGCCCATTGTCTGTACCAATGACCAAAGAGCCTAGCACTTCAAGATACAACCACTGTAATGCTGTCTCATTAATTTTGCCATTTCCTGGCTTATTGCTACCTTTTTTGGACAACACTGTTTAAAATACCTTGTTATCATTTGTCTCCTCGTCCCATACTGCATTAGAATGTAAATTCCATGAGGCTAAGAATTTCTCTCTTTTTACAACTGTATCCTCAGTGCCAGGATAGTATATGATAAATGAATTCTAGATATGACCATCAGTGTGTTGAATGAAATGTAGCCCCTCATTTCAATATTTAGGATCAATAAATGAAAAATAATCTTAAATTTGGTAGGGACCTCAGAGGTCATGCAGCCCACTGTTTCTTTACGGCCTGTCTGTGGTCTTTGAGGAAGACTACTCTGAGTCTTGCCTTGGGCTTGAGAATCACAATTGTGATTTAGTACTTTTCTCCTCTTCCTTTCTCCATTTCTCTTTTTTGGGGATCCAAAGTATATAATTTAACTAGTTTTCCATGTAACAACACTCATGTGGTTCAAATCTCCCACCTAATGCGGGAATTCCTTATATGGCATATGGTTCCACAGGGCCTTACGGGAGTGAAGAGCACACTGTTGGTGTGTGTATGTGTGTGTGCGTGCGCACACGGGTGCATGTTTCATCCAACAAATATTCAACACCTATTATGTGCAAGACTAAGGATATAAATGTGATAAAAGATACATTCACTGCCCCCACTGGGCTTACAGTCTGGTGGAATTTTACAAACAACAAACGAAATTTCTAAACTCTTTCCCTACCTTGTCTTTTTTCTCAAAGCTGGTTAGAAATAAAAGGCAAAATAATGGAAAGAAATAAAGAACAATGGGAGTTAAACTTTCAGTGAATGGTATTAACGGCAAATACCCACTTTTTAGTTTGCTGGGCCTTTAAATTCAATCCAATCCATTCAACAAACACCAGCTGAGCATCTCTAGCTCTTGACTAGTTTCTGAAGAATGAAAGCAAAGTATGATACAGCCCCTAATCACAAGGGAGGAAAAATGAAAATGTATAAATACTCTTCAGTGTGATAAGTGCCACATGTAACTGTCTTTTGAGTGATCCATTCCTTTGGGCAGTTTTAACTAATACAAAATTATTTTTTAGGCTAAACAAAAACTGCCTGTATTTAATTTCTGTTTGCTGGTTCCAGTTTGTCCTCTGAGCTCTTCATTCATTTATTCGATCATTCATTTATTTGATAAACATTTATTGGGGATCTACCACGTGCCATATGTCAACAAGTTCTCTTCATAGACAAATAGGACAGATTCTTGCTCTCAGAAAGGTTAGGATATAACCTTTTGTGACTGAGGAATTTGCTTAACCTCTAAGCTCAGTTTCCTCCCCTGGGAATCAAAGGTAGTATTCGTAACTACTTTTTAGGATTGTTGTGAGGGTTAAATGAATGATGCCTGCAATGCACTAATACAGGGCCTGATACACAGCTTTCAACAAATGTTATCTATTATTACTGGTATGTTTAGTGAGGGATTCCAATAAGTAAATTAGCAGTTGCAGCGTTTGATATGAATGCCCTAACAGAAGTAAACCCAAAATGCCACAGGAATATGCCAGAGGAACACCCAATCTTGGCTGGAGAAGCTGGGCAAACACCCTGGGGGAGGAGATACCTGAACTCAGTACTGCAGAACTACATAGTGGGGGTAGAAAGGGCACAGGGAAAGATGTGAAAGAGAATGGTGCATTCCAGTTACTTCAGTTTAGATGCTACTTTTGGAAAAGTTACAACATGAATGGTTTTGGATGCCATGCTAAGTAATTAAAAATGTGTTGTGAAAATAATGGGGAACTTTTGGAAGCATGCTACACAGTTAAACTTTCTAAATTAGGGCAGTGATGTAGAAAGTAGAAAACTGATTGAAGAGAAAATTAGGATTTGACCAACTAAATGGAAATGTAGGAGGAAAGGAAAAGGAGGGTGTCAAAGATAATTCCTAAATGACTACTTTGAGTGAGTGAAAGGTGATGATGTAGGGAGAATGGAGGGCGGGGGAAGATAAGGTCAATTGCAGACGTTGAGTTTGAGGAAGGCTAGGCACTTGAATATTCAGATCAGGCGTTTGGAACTGGTCTAGGGCTGCAGATTTGGGATTTGTCAACAGGTGTTAATTGAAGCCATCATGTATATCCTATATAGAGGAAAGCTAACAACATTAAGGGGTTGATCAAACAGCTCATAAAATTGACTGAAATGAATGTCCAGGCATGTTAGAGGAAAATCAAGAAAGCATTATCCCAGAAACTAAGGAGTTTTAAAAGAAGTTCACAGTCACCAATGCTGTGAGGATGAGAGAAAATTGTTCTTTGGATTAAGCAATTAGGAAGTCATTGGGCAAGAGCTATTTCAGAGTACTGAAGGGACCAGAATGTAGACTGCTAGAGATTGTGGAGTGGATAGGAGGAAGTGAGTGCAGAAGACAGTGCCTGCAGGCCCCCTTGTCCAAAGGTGTGATGAACAGAGGAGAGATAGTGTAGAAGTCAGAGGACAAAGAGCAAGTCTGGTTTATTTAAAGATCCTGGAGACCTGACCTCCTTTCTGTGTCCACAGGAAAGAGCCTGGAGAAAGGGAGAGTTGCAAATACAAAGTAGAGAGTAAATAAAAATAAAGAATTGCTAAGAAGGTGGAAGAGGTGACATCCTGTGGATTAATGTGTCTTGAACAGGAGAAAGGATACCTCTTCCACTAACCAGAGCTGTGTGAACACAGGTACATCTAAAGTGGGGAGCAGACTTGAATTGTTTAATGATGTCTCTGAGGTCGAGTCATCTTCTGAGAGTTGATAAGGGGGGTAGGGGTGGGACTGAGGTACAGGAACTTGAAAATGTCCCTTGAAAAGAGAAATACCCTAGAAATAGTGGAAAATGGAAGCATTGCCATTTCGGGCCTCATGCTTTGTCAGTCTCCCTTTAGTAATAATGGAGCCACCCACAGTGAACTGCGCTAGATGGGATCTGACCGGCAGATACCCCTTTACCTGTTAGTTCTCTGGTCTGGAATCTTACATTTTTACTAACATAGCCTCAGATTGGATGGACTATTTTTTAACAGGCCCTTCAACCTGAAAGACCAAGAAAAAGCGTTTCTTCAGAAGCCAGAGTCAGAACAAATTTTGAGTCAGTAATGATTACTTTTCAAAAGAACAAGCTACGTATATATGTGCTGCTGAGGCGAGCACAGAACAAGCTACTTATAAAAGTCAAAAATTACTTCAGAAATTTTTGTTCAAATTTTTTAAAATTTTGTAATACTTATTTAATTTATTGAGAGAGAGAGAGAGAGAGAGAGAGAGCAAGCCAGGGAAGGGCAGAGAGAGAGGAGAAAGAAATCCCAAGCAGGCCCCACGTTATCAATGCAGAGCTCAATGTGGGGCTCTAACTTGCGAACTGTGAGACCATGACCTGGGCCAAAACCAAGGGTCACCAGACTGAGCTACCCAGGCGCCTCGGAAGTTTTTGTTCAAATTTAATTGGAAACCCTTCTAAATATGTTTTCAACATAGTGACAGACACAAGCAAGAATTAGTTGAAAAGTGAAGGCCTAGTTAATGTTTAAAAATGTCTACTGAACATTGAATGCAGATGGCATAGACCTGAAACCCATCATACGATATGGATATGTCATTATTCCCAACTGTCAGTCACTCAGTTGGAAACTAGGTTCAACTATAGATTGATTTTGTTTTTCAAAATATTGTTTTAAAATGTTTTATTCTCAGGGCACCTGGGTGGCTAAGTCAGTTAAGTGACTGACTCTTGATTTCAGCTCAGGTCATGATCTCACAGTTTGTAGGTTTGAGTCCCGTGTCAGGCTCCATGCTAACATGCACAGAGCCTGCTTTGGATTCTCTGTCTCTGAGTCTCCCCCACCTGTGCACGCTGTCTCTCAAAAATACGTAAATAAACTTGAAACTAAATAAAGTTTTTTAAATTAATTAATTAATTAATTAATTAATTAAATAAAATGTTTTATTCACTAACCATTTCCTATTATCCTACCCCTGGCTACTTGACAGTCTTCAGTTAATTCCCTTGCCACTGAACCCATTTGAGTTTGT
This sequence comes from Neofelis nebulosa, assembly GCF_028018385.1. NCBI lineage: Eukaryota > Metazoa > Chordata > Mammalia > Carnivora > Felidae > Neofelis > Neofelis nebulosa. The sequence continues at coordinate 69,470,539 of NC_080789.1, forward strand.
TACTCCTGCTCCACTGTGCTCTAAAATCTACCATTTAACAAGATCAGCTGAAAGTTAAAGAACAGTCATGTTATGTTAACTTCAAATACAGCTGTTTTTACTGAATTGCTAATTTGTGTGCAATCATCGGCTTGTATTGAGGAGTGCGATAATGAAATATCTTCATAAAATATGTAGTTGTGATTACAGTAAGTAGGGTAAGTGTACATTTTGATTTTCGGGGGACAGGCTCAGTTTACACCTATTGTCCCAGCATAATGTCTAATAGTTCCCCTTTCACTCTCAAAAAATGCCACAGTTACATGATCAGGATGTTGTTCTTTTCATTATACAATGTCCTATTTATGAGGTGCTTTGTGAGAAACTTTGGATCCTATTCATAGGGATCAGTCATATCTGTGCTTCTGAACAATTGAGTTGTTTTTATTAGTTTTGTTATTACACATGGTGACTCATAACTACTCAGGTAGCCCTTTTCAAGTGGGTCTTAGAAAGCCAGATTTGCTAGCTCATAGCAGGCTCAATGGTACACATTTTTTCTTTTAATCTTATTTCTGTTTTTCCTTGTTTCTTTTTTCCTCACCGATTTCTAATTTATCTCTTGAATTTTGTGCATTCTCGTCAGCTATCTTAAATTCCATTTGAGATAAGGCAGTGAATAAAGCACAGAACAAATATATTGCTTCTAGAACTTATCTGATATTCTTGGATGACTGAAAACATCTCTTTTCAACTTGGCTGTTTTAATGTTTCCCATATTTGTCTATTTCTTTGATCCATGATAAGTTTTGAAGAGATTGTCAGAGTTTGACCAAAGTTTTTATATATTGTTAAGAGATGAAGATCCTGTACTTCAAAGTTGATCTCTGATCAGTTTGCCACCTTGAAACAAAACATAGCTGATAACGTTTTTCAAATGGTTTTATCTTCTAAGATTGCAGAGCCTGAATAGAGAAGCAATCCAGCTTAGTGGTTTTGGTCGGGGGGAAGCTCACAAAAATTTATTATCAGACAAACCTATCCCTTCCACGTGCTATGTGACTTTGGGAAAGTCTCTAAGTATCTAAGTCTCACATCTTTCACCTGTAGCTTGTACGTACTATTACCTCATCCTTTGAGAAATGAGACAACATGCACACAGCGCCTGGCAAAGATAGACAGTAAATTTTACCTACCATTATTGTTATTATCTTTACAATTTACAAATCACTAACAGTAAGAATTTTGCACTTGGTAAGAACTTTGACTTCTTTTTTAACAAAAAAAAAAAAAATTGAAAATTTAACTATTTATGACTTATCCACTGGCAGCATATCAATCCAGATATTTTTTAAAAGGTTCTCCTACAGCTAAACACTTAGACACTGGATAAAGGACGATAAAGAAACATTTTTATTTTATTTTTTTTAATTTTTTTTATTTAATTTTATTTATTTTATTTATTAATTTTATTTAATTTTATTTTTGAGGCAGAGAGAGACAGAGCATGAACGGGGGAGGGTCAGAGAGAGAGGGAGACACAGAATCTGAAGCAGGCTCCAGGCTTTGAGCTGTCAGCACAGAGCCCAACGTGGGACTCAAACTCACGGACCGTGAGAGCATGACCTGAGCCGAAGTCGGACGCTCAACCGACTGAGCCACCCAGGCGCCCCAAGAAACATTTTTAAATGTACTGTGTAGCTGCAAGAAAATAAGGAAAATCCTCAAGATTCCGAGCATCCCCCAACAAAAAATAAAGCACCAAGCTGAAATCAAAGAGGTAATTAAATGAGGAATTGTGGATACTTTGGGGCTACATGGCAAGATTGGGGAACCTAGCATCTTGCTTATTATATAGCATTCAGGGATCCAGAAATGTATGTTCCACAGCCCAAACGAGTTAAGAGAATTCTGAGACACACCCCAACACACAGAATAAAACTGAGACACGTAAAGTGGCTACAGCCACAGTGAATGGACAACATGAAGAAGATCCCTGCAGTAGCACAGGTAAATTGAAAAAGCCTGTTTTGGGCACCTGGGTGGCTCAGTCAGTTAAGTGTCTGACTTCAGCTCAGGTCACGATCTCACAGTTTGTGGGTTTGAGCCCTGCATCAGGCTCTGTGCTAGCAGCCCGGAGCCTGGAGCCTGCAGCCTGCTTTGGAATCTGTGTCTCCCTTTCTCTCTGCCCCTCCCCACTTGTGCTCTGTCTCTGTCTCTCAAAGATAAATACATATTTAAAAAAAAATTTTTAAAAAGCCTGTTTATCATTGTCACAGCTTCAAGAGGAAAACAATTAAAATGATAGGATGTATAACCTATTATCACATGGATCTGAGTTGAAATTTATACATTCCTCATGGCCAGGGCCAAGAAATCAAAATGATCTCAAGTTGATTAGCCCCCTTGACATCCAGCAAAAATAATCAAATTTTTTCTACCGGAAAGCATTCTTTAATATAAGCCCCTCAAAATTTCCTGAAAATAAATTCAGCCAAATATGAGTTCACTGTAAAAAATTAAATACTCAAGGAATAAGAAACAACAAACAACAGGTTTAGACTTGTAAAGGACTTCAGATATTAGCATTATGAGATGCAGAACAAAAAAAAAACAAATGTGAAGTGTTTAAGTAAAAGATGGAATTGAAAACATAAGAAAAAATGGGCCATTAGTATGTGAGCAGACAGATTTTAAATGGAACCAAATACAATTTCTAGGAAGAAAAATATAATCATCGTAATTTACAAGGCAATAGATAGGTTAAATGGTAGATTAGGCATAGTAGAAGAGAGAATTAATGAATTGAAAGATAAATATGAAGATATTACCCAGAAAGTGTCAGAATTTTAACAGATGGAAAATAGGAAAGAGACATGAAGATAGAGTGAGAAAGAGATTAGAGAAAATAGGGAAAGGAAAAATATCTTTTTTACTAAAGTATAGTGGACACAATGGTACATTAGTTTCAAGAGTGTTATCACAACTCTACACATTATGCTATGCTCACTGTAAGCGTAGCTACCATCTGTCCATACTAACACAATACTGATGAGTATATTCACTATATGGTACCTTTCATCCCCATGATTTATTCATTCCGTAACTGGAGGCCTGTACCTTTGCCTCCCCTTCACCCATTTTGCCCATCTCCCCACCCCTCTTCTCTCTGGCAACCACCAGTTGGCTCTCCATATTTATCGATCTGTTTCTGCTTTGTTCATTTCTTTTCTAGATTCCATATATAAGTGCAATCATAAAGTATTTGTGCTTCTCACTCTTATTTCACTTAGCATGATAACCTCTAGGTCCCTCCATGTTGCAATAGCTAAATCTTATTCTTTTCTATGGCTGAGTAATATGGGAGAGGAAATAATGAAAATATATATATGTATATATGTACATATATAAATCCAGAATTCAAGAAAACATTCTTCTTCAGATTCAGGAGGCCCAGTGAATTACAAACAGGATAAATATAAGAAATTGCATTCAGACACATTTCAGGAAAATTGCATTACCTCCCAAACAGATATATTGGTAACAAGCCAGAGAAAAGATCACCTTCAAGGGGGCAACAAATACATTAGCAGACGATTTCTCAACAGCAACAAGAGGCACCAGAAGATGGTGAAAGCTTATCTTTGAAGTACCAACAGAAGATGACGTTCAACTTATAACAGTCTACCCAGCAAAACTGTTTCAAAATGAAAGTGGAGTAAATATGTTTTCAGATAAACAAGCACATTTTATGCTCCTGAGTTCAAGTGCCACATCAGGCTCTGTGCTGACAGCTCAGATTCAGATTCTGTGTCTCCCTCTCTCTGCCCCTCCCCAGCTTCTGCTCTGTCTCTCTCCCTCTCAAAAATAAATAAAAAATTTAAAAATATATAAATAAATAAAAGGTTCAACATTAAGAGTGCTTGTTTTAGGGAATTAATAATTTAGTTGTAACAATACCAGCTAGAAAGTTAGGAACTATTCTACTTCTAAAAACCATAGTGAAATGGAAAAGAGGAAACTTTGTCATGCAGGATATATGTTCCCTACAATTTCCCTAGCATATATCTCTGTTTGGAGCCTATAGTGCTCTCTTTTAAATACTTCCGCATGTATATTAGATCAATAAAAATGTAGAACATCAATTTTGTAGAACACTAAACAAAATTATAGCCCAGTTCCATAAGCAATCAGGAATGATGCACACTGCAATAACTCAGGAGAATTATTTCAAATTTGTCCTAATAGATATAAAGGATAGTTACGTTCAAGATTTCGTTTGAAAAATGTGATAGGCCATTTGAGATAAGCAATGATTTGAGGATTAGCAAAAACACTTAGCTACTTCCTCAGCTTTTTTTGATATGTAATTATTTGTGGTAGCAAAAACTTTCCCATACTCAGTTATTTAGGTTAGTCACTCTCTAGAATTTTCTACTGAATACCATTTCTCAAAGGATTGTAAAATATGAGGAACAATCCAAAAATATGCCTTCCTTTTTATTATTGAAGTTATATGCATATCTCAGTAGGAACTTTGTATCTTTTATATAAAATTAGTCTTTCACTTGGATGTGGTGCCTGGAGATACTTTATGGTGACAGTGTGCTTACACAGCGGATCTGTTACATAGGACAGACTTTTTCTAGCATTATCAATGAGGACAGGTTAAGCTTTCAATGATCTGGTAGCAACACTAAGAGATTTAGGGAATTTAGCAAGCAGGACATTGACAGAGACAGAAAAAATAACAGATGGGTATAGGGAAGCAATATTCAAGAAATGAAATGGATACTCTATCACATTCCAGACTCTGACCTTTGCTGCAGTTATTATTTGAGACCCTGGAGAATGTGATAGCAAAGACAATTTCTTTGAGACTTTTGAGTTTAAGACCTGTGACACTAACTTGTGAACAGCTTGAGGCGAAAGATGTAGTGGTTTTCAACCATGTTTGTGCTCTCAATATGTATTTAAAATGTTTGCATCCAGAGACTCCCGGGTGACTCGGTTAAGGGTCAGACTTCGGCTCTGGTCATGATCTCACAGTTCATGAATTCAAGCCCTGTGTCAGGCTCCAGGCAGATAGCTCAGAGCCTGGATCCTGCATTGGATTCTCTGTCTCCCTCTCTCTCTCTCTCTGCCCCCTCCTGCTCATGCTGTCTCTCTCTCTTAAAAATAAACATCAAAAAAAAATTTTTTTTTATTAATTAATTATAAAATGTTTGCATCCATACTTATAAATTATATTTTTTCTAAAGTATTTTTATCCAGTTTTTTGATAAAGTACGTATTAGTCCTATATTTAATCCTTTCTATATATTAAGGATTTATCATAATTCACTGTGAAATTTTCTGCATTTTGTAGAATATGAACTTCGCTAATACATTTATTTAATGATTATTGGTCCTTTGAATAAATATATTATAATTATTTTTCTAGGAATTATCATTAAACTCATAGTTTAAAAATATTTTTACTACAAATAGTATTTATTTTGTGTTCTTTTACTTATTTTCCTTTTTGATCAATCTTATCAGTGTTTTGTGTTTTTACCTAATCATTTGAAAGCTTTAAGATTATGGACATTATTGATAAACCTCATTTTTCTTAAATCACTATCATATTTATTTCTGCTCTTACATTAAAATTCTTTTTCTCTAGGATGGAACTGGAGAGTGTGATGCTAAGTGAAATAAGCCATACAGAGAAAGACAGATACCATATGGTTTCACTCTTATGTGGATCCTGAGAAACGTAACAGAAACCCATGGGGGAGGGGAAGGGAAAAAAAAAAAAAAAAGAGGTTAGAGTGGGAGAGAGCCAAAGCATAAGAGACTGTTAAAAACTGAGAACAAACTGAGGGTTGATGGGGGGTGGGAGGGAGGGCAGGGTGGGTGATGGGTATTGAGGAGGGCACCTTTTGGGATGAGCACTGGGTGTTGTATGGAAACCAATTTGACAGTAAATTTCATATATTAAAAAATAAATAAATAAATAAATAAATAAAAATAAAAAATAAAATATAAAAAAAAAATTCTTTTTCTCTAGAAAAATAAGTCTGTGATACTATATATTGTGTTTACAATGAACAGTGTGTGTATTGGGAGGTGGGGGTATTTGGATGAAACTGGCCAAAAGGTATAAACTTCCAGTTATAAGAGAAATAAATTCTGGGTTTACAATGTATAAAATGACAACTATATGTGAAATTTGCTAAGGATAGATTCATCACAAGGAAAAAACTCCTTTTGAGAGATAACTAGATGAAATGATGAACATTAACTGAACTCATTGTGGTAATCCTTTCACACTATATGTATGTCAAGTAATTATGCTGTGTACCTCAAACTTGTACAGTGCTATAAGTCAGCTACATCTCCTTAAAACTGGAAAAAAAATACTCCACAATGGAATATTATTTAGCTTTTTTTAAAAAAGGAAATCCTGCCACTTACAACAATGTGGATGAGCTTGGAGGACCTTACGCTAATTGAAATAAGCCAGACACAGAAATACAAATACTGTATTATCTCACTTATATGTGGAATCCAAAATATTCTAACTCATAGAAGTGGAGAGTAGAATGGTCAATTCTTTGGGGATCAGGGGAGGGGGAAATGGGGAGATGTTGGTCAAGGGGTTCAAAATTTTAGTTACGCAAAATAATTAAGTTATAGAGATAAAATATACAACAATGTGACCATATACTGTATTGCAGAGTTGAAATTTACTAAATGGGTAGATCTTAAGTGTTCTCACCATAAACATTTTTAAAAAAAGAAAATGGAGTGACATCACTAAGATGGCACCAAGAATGACATTATTCTTGACTTTGCTCCCCCTCACAAGAGCTATTCTAGAACAAGACACCACTATAAGAATCCTAGATGTGGATGATGCTGTAGCTCAGAGGCCATGACAGACTATATTAGAAGGATAAGAGCAATGCTACATGTTGACCACATCATCCTCCCCTAGGCCAGCACAACACATGCATAGCAGTCTCTCCTGAACCTCCTGATTTCTCCAGCGGGAAAAGAACCTGGGGACAATGAGCCTTCCCAGCATTGTGGGTCATTTTGTCAGAGCCTCTAATCTGATCTCATACCATAGGGATTGCAGAAGAATGTGAAGGGCTCAGCCACTGGGAATCTGACAGTGACAGGATGAGGGATTGGGCTTGCAACAACCAATACATGGATCTTGGCAGACTGAGTTCATACTAGCAGAGCCCAAGTAGTAATCCCAACCAGCAGCTTTGCTTACCCACAGAACCAAGTTGGGGATGGAATCTAACCCAGGAACTTGACAGGGTGCAGATGTGCCTGAATTGGATTCTCAAACAAAGAGTTTTGCTGGCCCTGGAGCCCACTTTGCCCATGCCTAAGTAAGGTGCTGTTATGGAGAGTGGCTCCATTTGACAAGAGAGCTGGTGACAACTCCTGGAAGCAGTGCAGTCCAGTGGTGCACCAGCTGAGAGGTGAGCAGGTAGATGATTGTCTCCAGAGAAAAGCCAGTACAGATCATGGAGGGTTCCCATGCTATCATAGGCAGAGGGATCAATTCACAAACAATGCTGAGGGTAGCTCCATCCTCTCCCAACCAGAGAGCCTGTTCGGGAAACTGAGGATAGCCTGGAGCATCTCCTCCCTCTCCTACCCTGTCAAAGGGGGTGAGTACAGCCTTACCTGTTGTAGAGAGTGTCTTCTAGCCCCATCTGACCATACGGGGTGGCCAAAACATCTGAAGGCTATGTGGCCCACAGTACTCAAGCTGAGAGAAGGGCATACAGAGGCAATAGTTTGAAGAGCAAAGCCAGTGGCATTGCCAAGGAACTTGGTGTGAAGAGCTTTACCAGTTTTAGAGCTGCTTCTCCCACTGTGCCGAGGGAGGGACTCTAATTTGTAGCCCCATTACTCAATATAGCCTTTAGCCTGTCCAACCAGGGAAATTAACCAGAATACATGGGAAGCTGTGTAGCCCATTCAACAGCCTTATGAACAGGGAGCACAGCCTGTGGGTTCCCCATCTGCAGAGCAAAACAAGTGGCTTCACCTGACCAGGGAATTCAATGCACACTCAGCCCTGATTTGGGCCCCCCAAAAATGAGCTGTATGGGCTCTGGCTCCTGGTCTGGTGCCCTGCCAGGGCAGGGAAGCTAATTCCTATCCCTCTTCTACTACTGAATATAGTACTCAGTCATGACCATCTAGTAACCCTGGCCAGAGAATTCAGGCAATTGCAGAGCTCATCCTACAGTCTCCCTTGGGTAGAAAACAAAGCCAGCAGTCCTATACAACTGTTCTCTAGTGAGTTACTCACCACCCCTGACCCATCTCCATCCTTAGAGCTCAAATCAGTTGCCTTATCCCAAAATAGACCACAATAGTAGACCCTACTTGCTGAAAAACATTACCAGCAGACACATCCAGAAACTCAAGCTGAACTGACTAGTAAAGAACTATCTCTGCCAAGCAAACTTGTAAAATTTGGAAAAGGAAACCAATTACTCATATGTACAGATACCAACAAAAGGAATCAAGGATCACAAAAAATCAGATAAATATGATACCACCAAAAGAAATTAATAAAGCACAAATAACTGACCCTAAAGAAATGGAGATCTATGAACAGTCATAGAAAGGATTCAGAATAATCCTTTTAATGATTAGTGAATTACAAGAAAACACAAATGAAATTAGAAAAAAAATGCAGGAACAAAATGAGAAATTTGATAAGGATAGCAACCATCAAAAAAAAATCCTAGATTTGAAATATACAATAACTGAACTGAAGATTTCAACAGAGTTTCAAAAGTAGATTCAACCATGCAGAAGAAATGATCAGCACCCTGGAAGATAGGACATTGGAAATTACCTAGTCAGAGGAAGAAAAAAAAATAGAATGAAGAAAGCCTACAGGATTTATAGAACATAATGAAAAGAAACAATATTCACACTGTGGTAATTCCAGAAGGAAAAGATAAAGGGACAGAAGGTATGTTTAAAGCAATAATAGCTGAGAGCTTCATGAACTTGGGAAGGGAAATGGGACAACAGATCCTTGAGGCCCAAGGCACCTCAAAGAGGTTGAACACAAATAGAGTTACACCAAGACACAATATAATTCAATTGTCAGAAGTCAAAAACCAGAGAAAGAATTTTAAGAACAACAAGAGAGAAGAGAGAAGTTACATACTAGGGAACTCCCATATGACTAGCAGTGGATTTCTCAATGGAAAATTTTCAGGCCAAGAGAGATGGGGATGATCTATTCAAAATACTGAAAGTAACTGTCAGGGCACCTGGGTCATTCAGTTGGTTGAGCATCTGAGTCGTGATTTCAGCTTGGGTCACAATCCCAGGGTAGTGGGATCAAGCCCTGTGTCAGGCTCTATGGAACCTGCTTAAGATTCTCTCTCTCTCTCCCTCTGCCCTTCTCCCCACTCACCCTCTCTGTCTCTCTCTCTCTCTAAAACAAAACAAAACAAAACAAAACACTGTCAACCAAGACTTCTATACCTAGCAAAGCTGTGCTTCAGAAATGAAGGATGGATAGACTTTTCCAAACAAAAGCTGAGGGAGTTTATTACCACCAGACCTATCTTACAAGAAATTGTAAAGGGAGTTCTTTGAATGGAAGTAAAAGAACACTAACATCATAAAAACACAAAAAGGTAGTGTAAATCTCACTGGTAATGGTAAATATATAGTCATAGGGAGATTTGATCTGATGCACAACACAACTCCAGTTTAAAAGTGAAAGAGAAAACTAAAGTAGAAAGATAACCATCATTTAATAATCTATTATTAGTTACACAATATAAAAACCATGTAAGTTGTAATAGCAACAATCTAAAATGTGAGAGGAAAAAGAAGTAAAAGTGTAAAGTATATGAATTCTATTAAAGTTAAGTTATCAGTATAAAATAGGGTATTATGTGTTTAGGATATTTTATATAAGCCTCATGGTAACCACAAGTAATTACACTAAAGAACACACTAAAGAAGTCAAAGCATACTGATACCAAAAGACATCAAAAACAAAACAAAAAAGATAGGATAAGAAGGAACCACGGATCTACAAAACAATAAGAAAACAATGAAGAGAATGGAAATCCTTACTATCAATAATTATTTTAAACATAAACAGATTACATGTCTCCAAGACATTGAATTGCAGAATGGATAAAAAACAAAACCCAACAACATGCTACCTACAAGAGACTCACTTTAGCCTTAAACACATACACTGAGAGCAAAAGAATGAAAAAAGACATTTCAAGCAAATGATAGATAGCAACAACAACAAAAGTAGGGGTAGATATATTTATATCAGACAAAATAGACTTTAAACTAGAAATGGTAAAAATAGATGAAGAAGGTCATTATATAATGATAAACTGGTCAATATATCAAGAAGTGTAGCAATTGTAAATATTTATGCACCCAACATTGAGGTACCTAAATATATAAAACAAAAGATAATAGAGCTAAAAGGAGAAATAAACAGTAATTCAGTAATAGTTGGGGACTTTAATACCCCACTATAAACAATGGATAGATCATCCAGGCAGAGAATCAATAAGGAAACAGTGGATTTGAACACTATAGATCAAATGGACCTAATAAAATACACAGAGCATTCTTTCCAACAACAGCAGAATATACATCTTCTTATGTACAGGTAGAACATTTCCTAGGATAGAACATACATTAGGCCACAAAATAATCTTAGGTAATGCAAGAAAATTAAAATCATATCAAGTATCTTCTCTGACCACAATGGCATGAAACTACACTTTATTGAATAACCAATGGATCAAAGAAGAAATTAAAGGGGAAATAAAAAAATTTCTTGAGACAAATGAAAATGGAAACACAACATACCAAAACTTATGGGATGCAGCAAAAGCAGTTTTAAGAGGGACTTTCAGGACAATAAATGCCTACATTAAGAAGCAAGAAATATCCCAAATACACATCATAATTGTATGCCTTAAGGAACTAGAAAAAGAAAAACAAACAGCCCAAGTTTAGCAGAAGATAGGAAATAGTTAAAATTAGAGCAAAACAAATGAAATAACATAAAAACAATAGAAAAGATTAACCAAACTAAGATAGTTTTTTGAAAAGATAACAATATTGACAATACCTGAGCTAGACTATCCAGGGAGGAAAAAATAGAAAGGACCCAAATCAACAAAATTATAAATGAAAAAAGGAGACATTACAATGGATACCACAGAAATTCAAAAGATCATAAGAGGTTACTCTGAAAAACTATATGCCAACAAACTGGACAATCTAGAAGAAATTAAAAATTCTTAAAAACCTACAACTCAAGACTAAATTAGGAATAAATAGAAAACTTGAATATACAAATTACTAGTAAGAAGATTAAATCAGTGATAAAAAAAAAATCTCCCATGAAATAAAGCCCAGGACAGATGACTTCATTAGTGAAGTTTACCAAACATTTAAAGAATGAACACCAATCCTCCTCAAACTCTTCCAAAACTCTGCCAAAAACTGAAGAGGAGTGAACACTCCCAAACTCATTTTATGAGGCCAGCATTATCCTGATACCAAAAACAAAAAGAACACTACTTGAAAAGAAAACTACCAGCTACTAAGCCTGATGATTATAGATGCAAGGATTCCCAATAATATACTAGCAAACCAAATTCAGCAGCATAATAAAAGGATCATTCTGCATGATCAAGTGGGATTTATCCCTGGGATGTAGGGATACAGCACATTAATAGAATCATATGCTCATCTCAATAGATGCAGAAAAAGTATTTGACAAAATTCAACATCTGTTCACAATAAAAACTCTTAATCAGACATAGAAGGAATATATCTCAACACAATAAAGGCCAAATATAACAAGCCCACGGCTAACATAAAACTCAATGGTGAAAGGATGAAAGCTTTTCATCTAAGATCAGGGATAAGAAAAGGGTGTCCTCTCTGACCATTCCTATTCAACATAGTCCTGGAAGTCCTAGCTAGAGCAATCAGGCAAGAAAAAGGATTAAAAATTATCAGATTTGGAAAGGAAGAAGTAAAATTTTCTCTATTTGCAGACAACATGATTTTATATAGGGAAAATCCTAAAGACTTAATTTATTTACTTATTTATTTAAAAAAATTTTTAATGTTTATTTATTTTTGACAGAGAGAGAGAGAGAAAGACAGAGACAGAGCATGAGCGGGGGAGGGGCAGAGAGAGAGAGAGAGACACACACACACAGAATCCGAAGCAGGCTCCAGCTCCGAGCTGTCAGCACAGAGCCTGACACGGGGCTCGAACCCACAGACTGCGAGATCATGACCTGAGCCGAAGTCGGACGCTCAACCGACTGAGCCACCCAGATGCCCCAAGACTTAATTTAAAAACCTGTTAGATATAATCAATGAATTCAGTAAAGTTGCAGGGTACAAAATTAATATACAAAAATCAGCAGTGTTTCTATACCCTAACAATGAAATTTCTGAAAAAGAAATAAATTGATCCCATTTGTAATAGCATTGAAAAATTAAAAAATACTTAAGAATAAATTTAACTGAAGAGGTAAAAAAAAATCTCTTCATTGAAAACTCCAAGACAGCGATGAAAAATATTGAAGAAGACACAAATAAATGAAAAGGTATGCTGTATTGATGGATTGGAAGAATTAACATTCTTAAAATGTCAATACTACCAAAAGCCATCTACAGATACAATGAAATCCCTATTAAGATTCCAAAGGTATTTTTGTAAAAGTAGGAAAATCCTCCTAAAATTTGTATGAAACCACAAAAGACCCCAAATAGCCCCAAAAAATCCTGAGAAAGAATAAAAAAGCAGTTTTCACTCCTGATTTCAAGCTATGCCATAAAGCTATAATCATCAAAACAGTATGGTAATGGCATAAAAACAGACACCTAGAGCAATGGCACAGAATTGAGAGACCAAGCATATGTAGTAACTAATGTATGACAAGGTAGCCAAGACTACTCAATGGAGAAAAGACAGTCTCTTCAATAAATTATGTTGGGATAATTGGATATTCACATGTAAAAGAATGAAACTGGACCCCTATTTTATACCACTCACAAAAATTAACTTGGAATGGATTAAAGACTTAAATGTAAGACCTGAAACATTAAACTCCTAGAAGAAAACATAGGAACAGAGCTCCTTGACATGATCTTGGTGGTGATTTTTTTGGATATGACATCAAAAGCACTAGTAACAAAGGCAAAACTAAACAGGTGGGACTACATCAAACTAAAAAGCTTCTACACAGCAAAAGAAACTATTAGCAAAGTGAAAAAACAAACTGTGGAATGGGAAAGAATATTTGTGTACCATATACCTGATACAAAAGTGTATAAAGAACATATACAACTCAATAGCAAAAATACTCAAATAACCTAATTTTAAAATGGGCAAAGGACCTGAATAGACATTTCTCCAAAAAGATATATGAAAGGCCGACCAGTACATTGAAAAGATGCTTAAAATCACTAGTCATTAGGGAAATGCAAATTAAAACCACAGTAAGGTATCAGCTCATGCCTATTAGAATGACCATCAGGAAGACCAGAAATAACAAATGCTGGCATGCATGGGGCAAAAGGGAACCCTTGTGCACTGTGGTAGGAATGTAAACTGGGAACAGCCATTAAGGAAAACAGCATGGAGGATCCTCAAAAAAGTAAAAATAGAACGGCCATATGATCCAGCAATTCCACTTCTGGGAATATATCCAAAGGAAAGAAAAACACTAACTTGAGAAAATATCGATACCTTCATGTTGATAGCAGCATTATTTACAATAGCCGAGACATGGAACCAACCCAAGTGTGCATTAATGGATGAATGGATATAGGAAGTTGTGTGATATATACATATATTATGGAATCTCATTCGGCCACAAAAATGAGGAAATTGTACCGTTTGTGACAGTGTGGATGGGCCTTCAAGGCATTGTGCTAAGTGAAATAAGTCAGACAGAGAAGGGTAAATACTGTATGCTCTCACTTATATGTAGAATGTAAAAAAAAAAAAAAAATTAAAATCTCAAACTCATAGAAAAATAGATTAAATCTGTGGCTACCAGAGGTGGCAGTGGGGAAAGGAGAGTTGGAGGAAGGTGGTCAAAAGGTACATTCAGTTATGAGATAAATAAGTACTGGGGATGTTGTATACAACATGATGAATATAGATATCACTACTATATGATATATAGGAAAGTTAAGAGAAAGTTCTCATCACAGAAAAAATTGTTTCCTTTCTTTTCTTCTTATTGTATCTGGATGAGAAGGTAGATGTTAACTCAACCTATTATAGCCATTTCACAGTATGTGTAAATCAAACCATCATGCTATACCTCTTATACAGTGATGTATGTCAATTATTTCTCAATAAAACGGGGGAAAAATAGAAAATGGTAGGAGCACCTGGGTGGCTCAGTCAGTTAAGTGTCCGACTTCAGCTCAGGTCATGATCTCACGGCTTGTGAGTTCAAGCCCCACATCAGTGCAGAGCCTGCTTGGGATTCTCTCTCTCTCTCTCTCTCTCTCTCTGTCTCTGTCTCTCTCTCTCTCTCTCTCTCCCTCTCTCTCTGCCCCTCCCCACTTGTGCCTGCTCTCTCTCTCTCAAAATAAATAAAGAAACCTAAAAAAAAAAAAGAGAGAAAATGGTAACTATATGATGTGAGGACGCTTGATTAACGTGTTAATTACATTGTGATTACTTCACGATGTATATCAGAGCATCAAGTTGTATCTCTTATATATAATTATTTGTCAATTACATCTCAAAGCTTCAAAAACATTGTTTTAAGTATTGGCACTCAATAAGTAGAAAATAACATATCATCTCATTTCGTAAAAGTATTCTTTTTTTTTTTTTTTTAATTTTTTTTTTCAACGTTTTTAATTTATTTTTGGGACAGAGAGAGACAGAGCATGAACGGGGGAGGGGCAGAGAGAGAGGGAGACACAGAATCGGAAACAGGCTCCAGGCTCCGAGCCATCAGCCCAGAGCCTGACGCGGGGCTCGAACTCACGGACCGCGAGATGGTGACCTGGCTGAAGTCGGACGCTTAACCGACTGCGCCACCCAGGCGCCCCTCGTAAAAGTATTCTTAATTTGAAACATAGACTAGTCTCTAAAGACCTGGCTAAAAGAGCAGAAAACATAAGTATAGTAACAAACACAATACAAGAACAGAGACACTTGATAAATATTTGCCATTAACTATTACTTTGGACAGGTCATCATTACCTTTTCATGTCTCAGCTTTCCTCTCTTAAATCAAAATGAGAACTTCTACAATTTCCTAATCAGCTAAGCATCAAGAGTTAATGTATTAGTGGTGTTTGAAACTGCTCTTGCCCTAGCTCCCACAGAACAGAACTAAGTGAAGAATTATGCTTGGGTTTTTTAAGACAGAAACTAAAAGAACTGAGAAAAGACGTGTACTTTATCAAACCTGTATTGTACCCTGAACAAAACAGGTTTTCTCTGAAGGATCGACAAAGTTTGAATCAAAAGAAGTCACAGAATTGCCTAAACCTTAGAAGTCACATGTCCTGGAAGTACTAAAGTTAGTCTGTGATCTGAGACAGAGGGAGAAAATCTAAGTAATCTCTCTGTTGGATGAGGTCATCCACTCCAAAATTGCTAATGTTTTTTTCTACTATTTTGAAGCAGGTCACGGAGGAATTTTTCAACGACTGCAGTTTCCTTTAGCATGCCACGGAATGGAACTATTGACAGGTCCGGGGGCAGCCAGATGCTGGTTTCCATCTATTTATTACATGCATACTGTGTCATCAAAAAAAAAAGTCTATTTTAAGAACCCCTTTTGAAAACTTTAAAAGCAATCAATATTTGAGATGGTGAAAACCTCCCTGTCAAGCAAAACTTCAACTACGCTTCCAACCTTTTCAATTATGTCCATAGCATGTGCTGAAAATGGTAATCTTTGTATGGCAAAATGGGATGAACACAAAGGATTGCTTCCAGAAGAGACTGTTCCCATTCACTTACTCCAAGGGTAGAAGGGATCATTGTGTCAGAACACCTGTAACCCATTTAGGCACAGAGGGTAGGGTTCTCTACTGTAGAATATATGTGGTATTTGGTGAAAAAAGGAACCCATGAATCAATGACTCTCATTTTTGATGCTTTGTCATTAAAGCCTTAGTCAATAGTCCTGGAAGAAGCCTTGCCTATTGCGAGGAAAGCCAGCGAGTCCCTTACAATAATTTTGTCATGAAATGAGAATATATGACATTCTTCTCAACTACACAGAAATTGGCTGACTTCCCCCAAGAACAATCCTAAACAGCATGATTGAATTTCAAACATTTTACTTTAAGTTATTGTTTTTGGAAAGAAAACAAAGCCCATTCTAAGAACAGTATGACAGGAAAAAGCCCATTCAAGGCTTCTTTGGTAAATTATTGAGGTGAATTTTTAAATACTGTTTAAGATTGTGAGAGGAGATGTAAGAGAAATAGCCATGGAAACTATCCAGTAATGGAGGAAGTGCTTCCACAAATAAAGTTGGAGTGGGTGGGTAGGGGTAAACTTTATCAGTATTTCTGAAGGCAATAATCTACAAAAAACAAGAAACACTGTAAAACTCTGGGGGCACCTGGGTAGCTCAGTTGGTTAAGCGTCTGAGTTTGGCTCAGGTCACGATCTCATGGTTGGTGAGTTCAAGCTCTGAATGGGGCTCTCTGCTGTTGGCATGGAGACGGCTTCAGATCCCCTGTCCACCTCTCTCTTTCCCCCTGCCCCACTTTCTCTTTCTCTCAAAATAAAAATAAACATTTAAAAAACAAGGTAAAACTCTTTTTTTTTTTTTAAATGTTTATTTTTGAGAGAGCGAGAGAGACAGAGTGCAAACGGGAGGGGCAGAGAGAGAGACACACACACAGAATCCAAAGTAGGTTCCAGGCTCTGAGCTGTCAGCACAGAGTCCTATAAGGGGCTCAAACCCATGAACTGTGAGATCATGACCTGAGCTGAAGTTGGAAGCTTAACCAACTGAGCTGCCCAGGGCCCCTTTAGTAAAACTCTTTTGAAGGTTGCTTCCCCCGATAATATTAAAAATTGTTACAGATGTTACACATGATGTGTGCGTTGCTGTGGTAAAGACCTCATTGTCAACTTTGCAATGAAGACAAACACAACCTTCTCAATGAAATTTTCTTTTGAGCAGAATTAAAGCTAACTTTGTTTTCTCCAGCTTTTCCCCCACCCCCAGAATGAGCTGTTAATCTTTGTGTGAAAAAAAACAAGGAGGACATATATCTAAGTAAAGATTATTTTTTAACGTTTGCTGTGTAAGGAAATAAATATTCAGTGTAATAAAAATAATTGCATGTGAACATTTTGGTGCATGCTTTATGAGCATTTTTCCAGAGAGGGGATCCATAGTTTTGATTTGATTCACCTGAGGGTCTGGCTCCACTCCTTCTACCTCAAAGTTTATGGATTACTAATATAGAATATCAGAATACTATTCAGATCCTACGATCTTTTCTTTGAGTTCCCAATACCTTACTTTGGTAGCTTTCAATGTCACTTTTAGTACTCGATATATTTTAGATTTATTGTCTTCTCTTTATAACATACATCCTAAGGGTACAGGGATGCCTTTTCTCCCAGTTCAGCTGGCTATCCATGGCAAATTTTTATTTGGTTGCTAGCTTAATGTTTTTAAATTCTATTTTAGGATCAAATAATGTGGTGATACCTTAATGGACTGATGCAGGTATTGTGCTGATCGGTCAAGTGTGCTAATTTTGTACTTTTGAGAATTTGAATTACATTGGCCACAGATTAGATCTTAAGCACCTACTTCTCTTGTGTATACCTAGTGTAAGTTCTAAGTATTTTAACTTTACAGGATACATTCCTTCTCCTGTAAGGGCAAATTCCCCTGAGTTTTTGCCCAGATTTTCCCCAGCACCTAGAGTTTTGCTTTGCACATAGTAAGTTCCCAGCAAATGGGGCAATTGTAACAATTCAATGACAGAATCAATGAGAGGTGGGTTGCCTAAAAAATGTAGGCCTTTCCTTATGTAGTATGGATGCAAGGACAGGATGAAAAACACTTAGTACTGATTTTACTACTAACTTGGCATTGCCTTCCTTTTCTCTCTTCTTGTTCAAATTTTTGGTTGAAGGGATCAGCAGACCATAAAATAATAAAGGTTGACAACTGTGACCTAAAAGCTCTGTCACCACTGACCCTGGACAGTGTCAGGTGTTGGTATTTCTGTAGCAAACTCTCTTTATACGTCAAAGAGACTTTTTACCTCTGTCAAATTTGGTCATCTGGGGACGCTTGGGTGGCTCAGTCGGTTGAGCGTCCGACTTCAGCTCACGTCATGATCTCACGGTTTGTGGGTTCAAACCTGTGTCTTTCAGCCCCGCATTGGGTCCTGTGCTGACAGCTCAGAGCCTAGAGGCTGCTTCGGATTCTGTGTCTCCCTCTCTCTGCCCCTCCCCCACTTACACTCTGTCTCTGTCTCTCTCTCTCTCAAAGATAAATAAACTTAAAAAATTTTTTTGGTCATCTGTACAACAAATATAGTAACCAAGGCTAATTTTTTATTGCATACTTACTATCTGCCAGGAACTATGTTAAATACTTTACATTAATCTTCTCATTATAACGTTCAACAATCCTATGAAGGAATTACTGTGATTATCCCCATTTTACAGATGAAGAAATAGGACTCAGAGATGGTTAAGTATTTTACCTAATATCACTCCCATAGGGTGAAGCTGGGATTTGCATCCTGGCAGTCTGGACCCAGACCAAACACTGTTGACTACTTCAGGTCCTTTCATTTGAAACTGAGGCATTGCAATGGCAGGGAGTTGTCTTCTTCTGCTTCTATATTAACAAAGTCAATGTCATACTTTTCATTGGCTAGCAAGAACTTGGAGGGACAAGCAGGTTTATACCCTTCCTTCCTTCCTAAAGCCTTTTGTGTGTGTGTGTGTGTGTGTGTGTGTGTTATGTGTGTTTAATGGGCAAGATTAATTCCTTAGTACTGCCTCATATTTTATGGTGTGTAGCTATTAATAAAATGTGGACCAGTATTTGAAATTAAAGCATTATACAATGTTATTTTAATCCTCATTTTTCATTTTAATAGGATAAATTTCAGATATATTTCAGGATTACTATAAATGTCCTTCTTCATGACTTTAAAGGGTCAATGCCAAGTACAGTTTTTTCAAAATTAGGATTTTCTGGAGTCAGCGTGATATCAATAAGATTATTTCTTATTAGTCCTAGGAATAATAAATTGAGAACCTCACCATAGTATACTTTGATTTCTCCCCTCCGGATATTTATATTATTGTTGAGTATGTTTTTCTTGTATGCATATTAAACTTATATGTATACTATTTAGGTCTACGTATATTATAAACCCCCAATACTGCTATTGTTTTAGTTTGAACGGAATTTTAATGCATAGAGCTTTACATATGAAACTAAATAAATGCTCAATAAATATAAATATTCTTTTTAGGGAGTGTATTATATGTCTTGCTTCCTGAATAGTCTAAAAGTAGCATTTTGTATAAAACACAACAAAATACACTCCTCAAAAAAAGATACTCAAAAAGGGTCAAGTTCTGATACACACTATTTTAATAAAAACTAACTTAATATGTGTTAAAGAAGGTTTAAAAATATTAAGTTTCAGCATACACACACACACACACACACACACACTGATGGAATGTATTATAAGCGATTCTATATTTTTTTTCAACGTTTTTTTTTTTTTTATTTATTTTTATTTTTTTTATTTTTGGGACAGAGAGAGACAGAGCATGAACGGGGAAGGGGCAGAGAGAGAGGGAGACACACAGAATTGGAAACAGGCTCCAGGCTCCGAGCCATCAGCCCAGAGCCTGACGCGGGGCTCGAACTCACAGACCGCGAGATCGTGACCTGGCTGAAGTCGGACGCTTAACCGACTGCGCCACCCAGGCGCCCCAAGCGATTCTATATTTTTATGGTGATCTTTTAATTACATCTCTGTTCTTTCTTTACCATTGATTTAACATTTGAGGTAGTTCTCCAAAGTAGCTGTGACTTGGTATTTTGCAGAAAAGCAAACACTACTACACAGCCCCAAAACCTGCTACAATGGAGGAAACTCCCTCCTTTCCTTGCAGACTCAGGAAAAGTTGGGGGGAACTTCACTGAAAATGGCTACTTAGCGGGTCAATATCACACTAATAACACAATTAATAACACTAAATCTGTTCCTTCTCACCATCATCCCTGATGATGTCAAGTATGAAGTGGGTCATCATATTAGATCTATGAGATTTGAAAGGGAATTTGCACATACAAAAGGTATGTGATGAAAATACAATTCCTTTTTTAAGTCTATGGAGACCTCAAAATACACACAAATACAGTATTTGGTTTGGTTTGCACGTTGAATTGTGTAGGCGTATGAAGGGTGTCTACTAGCAATTGGTTTCTCTTAAGAGTTTGGCATGCTAATCTGGCTTGCATAATTTCTGAAAAAGAAGTCTACAGTGATATTATTCCTAACAAAAATAGCACTAATTCTAAGTAATTTTAAGACAGGGAACATATGGTATTGCTCTTTATAGTCCCCACAGCACTCCAGCACAATACTGCACATGGAATAGGTTCTTAGTGTTGGTTAAATACACAGATCAGCAGGTCTCTGGTACACGCTGCTGCTGTCTGATGTGTTTCCTTTTATTTGCCTATTGATTGAATTTATTCACTGTATTTGGAAAAATTCTTTTGAAGCATTAAACTTAAAACATTAGAGTCTTCATTAACATTCTGTAAGACATATAGATCTCAGATATTTCTGCATTTTGTACAGTGACATATATAGGGCAGGCCATTGTAAAGATCCATCACTCACTTTTGTCCTGATGAACAAAATGGTTTTTGGCAAAGGTAAGATTTAGATAGAATTTAACCATTTAGTGATTTTTGTTTATTTTTTTTCACCTAATTCCACAGGTGAACTCAAGAATTTAAGCATGCTAAATATTCAAATTATAGAGTCAGGTGCATACTCATAAACAGGTGCTCAATAAATACTGCACTTTTTAACAATGCTAAAACAGGTGGTATAAAATTTACTCTACTGAAGGTGACCTGCCAACCACACTATTTTCCTCCTGGGTTTCCAGTAGATCCTTAGTTGTTATAAAGCCCTTTTAGCTTAAAACAATGACTTCTTGGGAATGCAAGCTGGTGCAGCCACTCTGGAAAACAGTATGGAGGTTCCTCAAAAAACTAAAAATAGAACTACCCTATGACCCGGCAATTGCATTACTAGGCATTTATCCACGGGATACAGATGTGCTGTTTCGAAGGGACACATGCACCCCCATGTTTACAGCAGCACTATCAACAATAGCCAAAGTATGGAAAGAGCCCAAATGTCCATCAATGGATGGATGGATAAAGAAAAAGTGGTATACACACACACACACACACACACACACACACACACACACACACAAAATGGAGTATTACTTGGCAATCAAAAAGAATAAAATCTTGCCATTTGCAACTACGTGGATGGAACTGGAGGGTATTATGCTAAGTGAAATTAGTCAGTCAGAGAAAGACAAAAATCATATGACTTCACTCATATGAAGACTTTAAGAGACAAAACAGATAAACATAAGGGAAGGGAAACAAAAATAATATAAAAACAGGGAGGGGGACAAAACAGAAGAGACTCATAAATATGGAGAGCAAACTGAGGGTTACTAGAGGGGTTGTGGGAGAGGGGATGGGCAAAATGGATAAGGCGCATTAAGGAATCTACTCCTGAAATCATTGTTGCACTATATACTAACTAATTTGGATGTAAATTTTAAAAAATAAAAAATAAAATTAAATAAATAAATAAAATAGAATTTATAATATTCTAAACTCGTTAAAGAATACGTGAATTACTATGAATTCCTTTCTAATCTGCATCATTCATCAACAAGGTGAGTGATGAATTTAAACAACTAAACTTACATATCTCATTGTATTGACATTTGTCTTCATAAAACAATTTTGTGAAAAATATGATCTTTGCAATATAATAAATATTTCATAGGAAGTTAAAAAAACCAATGACTTCTAAGTTGCATTTATCATATTCATGACCAAAGAATGGCATTTTCGGGGCGCTTGGGTGGCTCAGTGGGTTAAGCGTCCCACTTCAGCTCAGGTCATGATCTCGTGGTCTGTGGGTTCGAGCCCTGCGTCGGGCTCTGTGCTGACAGCTCAGAACCTGGAGCCTGCTTCAGATTCTGTGTCTCCCTCTCTCTCTGACCCTCCGCTGTTCATGCTCTCTGTCTCAAAAATAAATAAATGTTAAAAAAAAAAAAGAATGGCATTTTCCCTCGAAAACGAATAGTCCAATTAAAAAATGGGTAGAAGACATTAATTGGCATTTTTCCAAAGAAGACATCCAGATGGCCAAAAAACACACGAAAAGATACTCAACATCATTCATGATCAGGGAAATACAAATCAAAACTACAATAAGCTATTATCTCACACCTGTCAGAATGGCTAAAATCAACAGCAGAGGAAACAACAGGTGTTGGTGAGGATGTGGAGAAAGGAGAACCCTCTTACACTGTTGATGGGAATATAAATTGGTGTAGTCACTCTGGAAAACAGTATGGAGCTTCCTCAAAAAGTTAAAAATAGAACTACTCTATGACCCAGCAATTGTACTACTAGGTATTTACCCAAAGAATACAAAAATACTACTTCAAAGGCATACATGCACCCTGATGTTTATAGCAGCATTATCTACAATGGCCAGATTATGGAAAGAACTCAAATGCCTATCGACTGATGAATGGATGAAGATGTGGTGTATATATACAATGGAACATTACTCACCCACATAAAAGAATGAAATCTTGCTATTTACAATGATGTGGATGGAGCTAGAGGGTATCATGCTAAGTGAAGTAAGTCAGAGAAAAACAAATACTATATGATTTCACTCATATGAATCTAAAAAACAAAAACAAACGAACATGGGGGAAAAGAGAGAGAGGCAAACCAAGAAACAGACTCTTTAATTATAGAGAACAAACTGATGGTTACCAGTGGGGAGATGGGTGAAGGACGGGTTAAAAAGGTGATGGGGATTATGGAGTACACTTGTTGTAATGAGCACCAGATGTTGTATGTCAGTGTTGAATCACTAAATTGTACACCTGAAACCAATATTACACTGTGTTAACTGGAATTTAAATAAAAAGTTTGAAAAAAGAATGGTATTTTTTCATCTTTCTTATTCTGGTTGTTGTAGAAATGAAGATGTTAATATATTTGTTGAGCTGCCATGGATGGTTCCACAGATTAAGCAATGTGCCACCCCAGGGTTATTCATACGGACTACAAGAATGAAGCCTTCTGGGTTCCCAAGAAGCAGACCCCGAGATGAGGATTTGAGAGTTTATTTGGAAAGTTAAGGAAAACAATAGGAGAGGAAAGCGGGGAAGTGTTACCAGGAAAGAAAGATAGCTAATGAAGGGTGCATTATAAAGTCAGCTAGTGACTGGCTGTAGCTTAATTCTACGGGGAAACTCTGGGAAATAGTTAAAAATACGTACCTCAGAATGACCCCAATTGAGAGATGAGGAAGCTGTAGTATTTATACACCAATTCCTGAGATGAGTCACTGGATAAGGGCTTTTAGGGTGGGTGTGGGAGTGTTGATTCCTTGGCACCTTGTCCTGTTGGTAATAAGGGCTGGGGCTTTCTATGGTTCTGGGATGGGGGGGGGGGGGTGAGTGGAGGGCAGGAGCCTTCAGGGGCAGAGATTCCGACACGGAGAATAGAAGTTGCTGGTCAGAGCAGAAAAAGTCTGCGTCTGCTACAGTCCCCTACATTTGGATAAATACAGTCCTTACAATGGCAGGTTGTGCCTTGGGTATATTGTTATTTAGTCTGATATTTTAATTCCATATCATGAATCCAATATTTCCTTTTTGCTCTTTTTTGTTTTCTAGGCAAGTTATTAAATACCACATTTATTTTTTATGATTGCCAGGCAGTGTTTAGCGTCTGAGTGTTGTTTGACAAATGCTGCGTTATACAATACTATCTGCTTGGAATAAATGTATTAAGAGCTATCATCCTGGGGTTTGACATATATGTACCACATTTTATTTTATTTTATTTTTATTTTTTTATTTTTTTTAAATTTTTTTTTTTTAATGTTTATTTTTGAGACAAAGAGAGACAGAGCATGAATGGGGGAGGGGCAGAGAGAGAGGGAGACACAGAATCGGAAGCAGGCTCCAGGCTCTGAGCCATCAGCCCAGAGCCTGACGCGGGGCTCGAACTCACGGACCGCGAGATCGTGACCTGGCTGAAGTCGGACGCTTAACCGACTGAGCCACCCAGGCGCCCCTATGTACCACATTTTAAATGTTTGTCTTGATTACTTGTTTTTTCCTCTGTAGAAATCTTAAATATGTCTTTTGAACTCAACTCTACTTAATTCTCTAGAGTATAACCATGGTTTCATTACTTTACAGTTCTTTAGCATTTCTCTTCCCATCCCCAAATATTTATTAAATGTTATATATATGCTCACAATAAAGAAATAAAACTGAATCAGAGTGTTACCATTAGCCTCACCACAAATCCCCATTACGGTCACCCCTCAGAAGTAGATGCACTTAATACACTGGCTCCAAAATTTAGTATTTGTGTGGTCTCTCTCACGCAAGGTATGTGATCGGTCTGTGCACCAATTTCCTCAGCAGTGAAACAGGGATAATGAAGTTTCACACCTCATAGGCATGTTTTGAGAATTTATTAAGATAATTCAGGTGGAGTTTTAGGACAGAGGCTAGCACCTAGTGTGTGTTTAGTAAATGTTAGCTACTATTATGTCTCTTTCCCACATGTAAACTCATGTCAGTGTGTGTGTGTGTGTGTGTGTGTGTGTGTGTTTCCACAATGGGACAAGAAAAAAATACAAGCAGTTCTGACACTCGCTTATATATACATCTACCTTGTTCTTTTTAATAATTGCCAGGCCTTTATTAATGAACCATTTTTGTATTTTTACAATGTTTATCACTATATGCAAGGGAATTACCTATATATTTAAAAATGGGATTTTTATATATTGCTTTTTTCTCCTGCTAGATCATCTGATGTTCAGAATTTAGCATATGTTTGGAATTTTCTCACTTTATTATAATAGTCTGTATGCCTCTGTGCTCTGATGGTTATTGCTTATAAATATTTGGGCTATAAGATAGATAGATAGATAGATAGATAGATAGATAGAATCTATTGCATCACTTAGAATTAGGTTTGCTTGCAAGTAACAGAAATCCAAGAGAACAGTGGTCAAATAAGACAGAACATTTCTCTTTTAGGTAGCAGTCTAGATAGTCTATGTAAATGGTACCCTTAAGGGTTGTGCAAAGCCTAGCTTATGAGGTCCAAGAAGACTGTTCCAACTCCAGCCATCACATCTGTATTCCAGCCAGCAGGAAAGAGGAATGAACAAAGAAGAGGGGGCAAAAGGCACACCAACTGCATTTTTTTATGTGTGTGGTAAAATACATATAAAATTGACCATTTTAACCATTTTTAAGTGTATGGTTAGTGGCATTAAGTACATTAATGTGCATTAAGTACATTAATATACATTAAGTACATTCATATTGTTGTGCAATCAGCTCTGACATCCATCTCTAGAATTACTTTTCTATCTTCCCAAACAGCAACTCTGTACCCATTAAACGATAACTCCCATTCTGTCCTCTCCCCAGCCCCTGGCAACCACCATTCTACTTTCTGAATTTGACTACTGTCAGTACCTCCTATGAGTGGAATTATACAGTATTTGCCCTTTTGTGACTGTTTTATTTCACTTAGCATAATGTGCTCCAGGGTCATGCATGTTGCAACATGTGTCAGAATTTCCTTCCTTTTTCAGGCTACCACCTTTTGTTTATGTGTGTACCCATCAATGGACAGGTGGGTTGCTTCTACCTTTTGGCTATCGTCAATAAGACTGCTGTGAAATATGGGTGTTCAAATATCTGTTTGGCTCTTTGCTTTCAATTCTTTTAGATACATACTCACAAGTGGAATTGATAGGTCATGTGGTTGTTCTAGTTTTAACTTTTTGAGGAATAGCCATTCTATTTTCCATAGTGGCTGTACCATTTTACATTCCCACCAGCAATGCACAAGGGTTCCAATTCTCCACATCCTCTCTCAAAGTTTGCTGTTTTCTGATTTTTTGGGTAATAGCCATCCTAATGCACATGAGGAGGTATCTCATTGTGGTTTTGGTTTGCATTTCCATAATGATTAGTGTTATCTTTTCATGTACTTATTGGCCATTTGTAGATCTTCTTTGGAAAAATGTCTAACTCCTTTGTCTATTTTTTAATTGGATTTTTTTGGTTTCTGTAGTTGAATTGTAAGAGTTCTTTATATATTCTGGGTATTAATCCCTTATCATATTACATGATGTGCAATTATTTTTTCCCATTCCATGGGCTGCCTTTTTGCTCTGTTGATGGTGGCCTTTGATGCTTGGAAGTTTCAAATTTTTATGTAATCCAATTTATCTATTTTTTCTTTTGTTGCTCATGCTTTTGTTGTTATACTCAAGAAATCATTACCAAACCCAATGTCATGAAGCTTATTTCCTATGATATCTTCTAAGAGTTTTATAGTTTTAGCTCTTATGTTTAAGTCTTAGATCCATATTGGATTAATTTTTGTACATGATGTTTTTGTACATGTACATTAAGTCTTAGATCCATATTGGATTAATTTTTGTACATGAAATTAGGTCCAATTTCACTCTTTTGCACATGGACATTTAGTTTTCCCAGCACTACTTGTTTAAGAGACACCAACTATCTTTTATAAAAAGAGTCCTGTAAACTGCCACATAATACTTTTATTTATATCCTATTGGCCAGAATTTAGTCAACAGGGTTGAACTTAGCAAGGAAGGGTGGCAATTAAAGTTGGTAAAGCTATTTTAATTTTTTAAAAATTTTAACAATTTAATTTTTCCTTTTTCTTCTTTGATTATTTTGAAGATACTATAAAATAGTGTTATATGGTGATACACATTCAGGTGTCTGCATTAATTTTGAGAGCAGGATAGTTGGATTTTATACAAGTGATATATTCTTAAAGATCTTGTGTAATATCCCAGTAGGAATAAATGTAAAATAAACAATGGGGGTGGGGGGGCTGGAACACTTTTTCAGAGCCTATAAATCTATTAAAGTGATATTGATCTTGCTGCTGAGTCACCAGTATTGTTTTTTCCATTATTCTTGCCCAGATATTTGAGGATTTTTAAAGGTTAAAGATGTATCTGCTATATTTAAGTGTCTCGGCATCTTTTCTAATGTTTTGCAGTGCGCCCTATTCTAAACAGACAGTACTGGCTGTTGTAGAGTTTGGCCTTCTTCAGAGCAATTTATCACATTTAACTTTTATTAGAAAATTATGGATAGGGGTGTGTTTTCAAGCACCAACACCAGCACTTGATGGCATTTTTTTTGCTATTAAAAACAATTTTACATTAAAATAATGGTGAATGTTAAGCAGCAAAGTAGTCACCAAAATTATACCATTCCAAACCATATAACTTGGGTGTTCCTAGTGTATGAAGGATAGGTAGGCATTTCTGTTGAGCAGTTCTGACAAAAGCATGAAAAATATTTACTTGTCTGCCAGCTCTGAAATTGTACCATTTTTAATAATTACCCAGTTCTTGATAATTTTTAAATGATTTTTAAATTAGCTTCTAAAATGAGACTTTATTAATATTTCTGCTGTGCTATTTTAACATTGCATAAAGTGGTACTATACTGTGTCTTGGCATATCTTGTGTTTTGGTCATACGATTGATGAAAGAGAAATAGATATATGAAGTGTATAATTACTAAGTTTAAAAGTCCTATTTTTAAAGAGCCCTGTTTGGTTTAAAATACTGGGGGTGGAGGTAGGGGGCGGGGAATATAGATGAAACAAAATTGGCCATAGGGTATAATTATTAAAGTGATGAGTACATAGGAGTTTATTATATTATTCTCTTCACTTTTGTGTATATTTGAAAGTTTCCATGATAAAAAATTAAAAACAAATAAAGAAGGCTTGTTTTGTTAACATGAAGTTATACCTAGTTAGATTGATCTCCTCTATCTTCATTTTTCTATCAGAATAATAGAAAAAGTGGGGGAGGGGCAGGGTAGCATACATCTATAGGTCAGCTTTTAATTTTATTAAAAAAATTTTTTTAATGTTTGTTATTTTTGAGAGAGAGAGAGAGCTCAAGCAGGGGAGGGGCAGAGAGAGAGAGGGAGACACAGAATTGGAAGCAGACTCCAGGCTCTGAGCTGCCAGCACAGAGCCTGATGCGGGGCTGGAACCCACAGACTGCAAGATCATGACCTGAGCTGAAGTCAGCTGCTCAACTGACTGAGCCACCCAGGAGCCCCATGGTCAGACAACTTAAAAAAAATGTTTATTTATTTCTTTTGAGAGAGAGAGAGAGAGAGCAGGGGAGGGGCAGAGAGAGAGGGAGGGAGAGAGAATCCCAAGCAGACACCCAGCTGTCACTGCAGACCCTGAAGGGGGCTACATCCCATGAACCATGAGTTCATGACTTGAGACAAAAAATCAAGAGCCCCACACTCAACTGAGTGAGCCACCCAGGCCCCTGGGAGCTCTTTTGAAAGGGATGGGTATTGTTTATGAAATCGACCACCCTGAAAACAATATTTTTATTCTCTCAATCTAAATTTGAACACTCTAAGACTCAATAGAGATTTTCTGTGGAAGGAGGTAAACCCCACTGACAGTGTGTGGCATCCTCATATTGGATGAGGAAGGAGAACTTAACTCAGGTGTCACAGCCTCAGGTGGAGGCCTGTGAGTATTCTTGATAGACAGCAACCAATGAAAGAAACTATATTTAATTCCTGGGATTCACCCTTACAGCTTTCCCTCTAGACTCAGAGAATTGTTTCTTCTCCTGTTGAAAGTTAACTCCCACACCTAAGCTGTTGATCACATTTACTCCATCTCCTGTGGGATTTTACTACACCAATTATTCCCTTATTCCCTCTCATATACTCAGCTTTTCTATGGGCTAGCTCCTTCCCGGAAGCGGAAAAGCCTGTTTAGATCTCCCGTAACTTCCCCACCGCCTTTAGCTAAGACCACCCCCAGGGAGCGCCTGGCTGGCTCAGTCCGTAGAGTGTCTGACTCTTGATCCCAGTTAGGGGTGGTTGAGTTCAAGCCCCACGTTGGCTATTGGCCATAGAGCTTAAAAAAAAAAAAACAACAACAAAAAAACTGTTCCAGCCCCCTTTCTCCTTCTATTCCTAAATAATTCCTCAGTTGTATATACTTCTCTCCTCTCTTGTCTTAGTCTTTATTTTACTGTAATTAGACCATAACCACCATATTCCTAAAACTGCAATGGTAAAGACCACTAACTGCCTAATTAACAAATCCAATGGCCAGTTTTATTTCTTGCCTTATTTAATCTCTCTAATTGCTTAAAAAATATATAAGCCAGACACACCTTTATGTGCTGTATAAGGATTAGCTCATTTAATTCTATACCAACCCTATGAGATAGTTACCATTATTTTCCCCATTTTGTAGATACACAGACAGAAAGATTCAGTGATTTGTCCAGGATCACCCCCATCTACTCCTTTATTCCTTTGATATTTTTGTTCGATTGATTGGTTTCTGAGATTACAGCTGGGGTAGTCAGAATAACTCCCACCTGCACCGCCTAATCTCTGGAATCTGTGAATATGTTAGGTTACATGGCAAAGGGGAATTAAGGTTGCAGATAGATTAAAATGACTAATCAGCTGTTAGGGAGAATAACCTGAATTATCCAGATGAGCCCAATATAATGACAAGGGTACTTAAAGATGGGAGAAAGAGGGAGAGGAGAGGAGAGGAGAGGAGAGGAGAGGAGAGGAGAGGAGAGGAGAGGAGAGGAGAGGAGAGGAGAGGAGAGGAGAGGAGAGGAGAGTGAGGGAAAAGGTGGTAACGATGGCAGAAGCAAGGTTGGTGTGGCATGATACCCTGTAGGTTGGACTTGCTGTCGCTGGCTTTGAACACAGGAAAAGGCCAAGGAATGTTGGTGGCTTCTAGGAGCCAGAAAAGCCAAGGAAATGGATTCTCATCTAGAGTCTCTAAAATCAAGTAATGTTCTGCTGACACCCTGGGTTTGGAGCAACAAGACATAGGTTGGATTTCTAAAGTGACAGAACTGTAAGATAATAAGTTTGTGTTATTTTAAGCTTACTAAAGTTGCGGCGATCTGTTACTGCATCAATAGGAAACTGATACAATAGCCTATTTTGGTGTCCTACTCTGACCATTTCTTCCTGGGCTCCTTTCCTGGGTCCTCTTACTTTTATCCCCTAATGGTTGGTGCTCCCCCAGAGTTTTGTCCTTAGCACCTGTTCTCATCACATACATACATTTCCTGTGGGTAATATTACTCATTTTCCTGGTCCTGACCACTATTTATACTCTGATTTTGAAATCTCGAATTCTAACCCCACCCCCCAATTCTGAAATTGGGACCTATACATCTGAGAGCTTCTAAGATCTTCTACTTCGGTGTCTAACAGGCCCTGCACACTTATCATATACCCTCTTTTTATAAAGCATCAATTCCTCTTATATTTTCTGTTTAGGATGTACACCTGTAGGTAGGTAGGTAGATATCAGGCTGGAAACTCAGAAGTCATTGTTCTCTCTTTCCTCTTCTAAAACCCAACAATAGACAAGTCCTATTAATTCCACCTCTTTGATATTGTTCTACCAATTCCTTCTCTCCATCCTCTACCACTCTCCTGCGTCATTACTTGCCTGGTTCTTGTTATTTCCCTGGACTATAACAACTGCCTTCTGACTTTCTGCCTAGCCTGGGCCCCGTCGCTCACCCCTCCTCAACTTTTTTCCATATAGCCACCACAGGTACTTTTCAAAACACAAATCTAATCATGTTGCTTCATTGCTTAAAATTCTTTAGCGTTTACTCACTCCCTCAAATGCAAAGCAAGGCAAAATAAGACCTGGCCCCAGCCCAGCTCTCCAGTCTCATGTGCTCCAGTCATACTGAAGTACTTATGGTTTCCTGACAAGCTGTGCTATTTACCGCTTTATGCCTTTACCATACAATCCTTGCTGCTTGGAACACTGTCCTCATCTTTTCTACCTACTGTCAGCTTAAGCATTGCCTCAGGTGTGAAGCATTTCTTGCTCTTCTCAGGTAGAATTAAACACCCTCTTTTGTTTTTTGCTTTTCTGTTAGAGTAACTTTTAGTCACTATTGTATTTATTTTCCTGTCTACTTTCCCCATTAAACTGAAGCTCTTGGTGAGTAAGAAGCAGGTGTTTGGTTTTGTTTTGAGAGAGAGAGAGAGAGAGAGAGAGAGAGAGAAAGCAAACAGGAGAGAGGGGAAGAGGGAGAGAGAATCTTTGCAGACTCCATGCTTAGCATGGAGCCCAATTCGGGACTCAATTCTATGTCCCTGGGATCATGCCCTGTGCTGAACTCAACTGACTAACCCCTTTCCATTCTTACCATCTAGCATAAAGTCTTGTGTGTGTGTGTGTGTGTGTGTGTGTGTGTGTGTATGACATCTATTGTTGAATACATGAAAGGTTTCTTGAGACTAGAGTCAGAAGGAAGCAGAGGTGAGGGGCTCTTAGAAAACCTCTGTGGCTACTGGAGGATATAAATTACTGTTGAAGCAGATAATATGAACTTGAGTTTAATAACCCTTGTGGTCCAGTCACTAATTTGGAAAGTCAGTAAGTACTCCCTATATCTCGAATAGCAGTTCAATGTCTGGTTGGCAGTACATGGTTAAGAAATATGTACTAAATGAAGGATTGGATATGTAAAGGGATGAAGGGGAGGCCATGGTGGGGGTGAGGTTAATTGGGAAGGAAGAGTAGAACTCAGCTATTATTGCAGAAGGAGCAATGTCAAGAGCAAAGGTGTGGAGGTGGGAATGCAAGAAGTTAGAGGGAAAAAAAGGCATAGAGCAGTTGGATGATATAAAGGAGGTATATAGGCAAGGGAGATATGTGAACGGAGGGGACAAACCTGACAGACAAGGAGGCCCAATGAGGTGCCTCAATGGTCCCAGTGTGAGGTATTGAAGGCCTAGACCAGGAGGTGGTATGGGATAGAATGGAAAAGAGCTGTGTGAAATGAAGGAAGGCTCATCAGGAGAAAAATAGGAGTGAATCCATAAAGTAAAGAGAGAAAGGAATAAGGAAGGATTTAAAGATTTTGAACGTCAGAGGAATGACCAAATTAAGCAAGCCCAGGAAAGGGAGCTGGGTTTGTAATAAAATGGAAGACTTTAGCTTTCCCAATGGTTGTATAAGATTGTGATAGAAATAGGAGGTGCCATGATCCCTTTAAAAAATAAATTAAGGTAAACAGATTTTTTTCCTTAACTCTGTAATAGTGTCTTGTGTGATCTATAAATTAAACATTACCATAATTTTCTTTACTCTTTTCTCTAATGGCAAAATAAAAATGCGATTAACACAGAGAGCTTGGAAAACACAAAAAGAAAAAAGAACTATCTGTAATTCTATTATACAACTATAACAACCAATGTCAAAATTTGGGGATAAATCATTTGAATAATTTTTGATGGATTAATATGTCTTCTACACACTGGTTTTCATCAGAAATACCATTATTTCCTCAAACTCCATAACCTTTGACTTGTCTTTTAAAATTGCATATATATGTCCCTATTCTAAAAATATTCAGATAGTATTGAATTACTCTTTACACAGAATTATATTTATATAAGACCTGTCTGTTCTAATCCTCCTTCCATTCTACCAATCCCACTCTTCTAAAGGAACCACAGTTTGTGCACCAAAAGAATTCTGAAAATAAATACAATCAGATTAACACACACTTAGTACAAATACATTGTCTATACATATGTATAGATCTGTATGTATTGTATATACATGAATCTCCTTCATATACATGTATACATACACGTACAACATAATGACTGCATAGTGTTCCATATTATCGGTGTATCACAAATCATTTAATACTCAATTGCTGAACATTAAAATTTTCATTTTTGTGCTTTAAAAAATAATGCAATAAACAAGTATGCTTGTTTTCATTCTGACTTTATTGTACATCCTTCTAGTGTTTCACTGGTAGATATGATATTAGTTTAGATAGATATTCTTTGTCATGGTAAAAGTAGGCTTCCCCTATCTCAGTTTACTGAGCTACTTTCCTTTAATTATGAAAAGCTGCCAAATTCTAACAAATACCTTTTTGGGGCTTCTACTGAAATGGCATTCCTCCTCTGCCTTCTTACTGTGATGAACCCTTAGTATGGATGGCCCCCAAGTTAATGATGACTTGATATAAGATTCTTTGCCTTGACAGCGGTGCAAAAGCAATACACATTGTGTAGAAACTCTATTTTAAATCCTGACCTTTTCCCAGTCCAGCAATATACTCTCATGGCGGTGGGCAGCCATAGCAGCAGCAGTGAGCCACGGCTCCCAGTCAGCTATGTGATCATGAAGGAAAACTTAAAACTGTTCTGCTGATCATTTTCAGTACCTTATTCAGTAAACTATGTGAGATATTCAATACTTCATTATAGGTTTTGCGTTAGATGATTTTGCCCAACTGTAGGCTAATGTAAGTGTTCTGAGCATGTTTGAGATTGGCTAGGCTAAGCTGTGATGTTCAGTAGTTTAAGTATATTAAATGCATTTTCAACTTAACAATATTTTCAACTTCATGACGGGTTTATTGGGATGTAAGCCTATTGTACATCAGGGAAGATCTGTGCGTTAATAATCCTTTCTTACTGGATTACCCCCTCCTGGTAAATGTTGTTACTGTTTTAATGACAAACTGTTGAATTTCCTTTGCAGATATTTTATTTAGGGTTTTGAATCTATATTCACTCACTGGTATTTTTAACTTGACCAGGAACCGGCTTCTAGATGTTTAAAGGATGTGTCATTGCAAATATCAGAGGCTTGAAAATAGACACACACCCAGTGGCCTAGGAATCTGGGATGTCTTCCACATAGCTCTCATAATAAGCAACTGCTTTGTTCTCTCTTAAAAATAGGGGAGAGGATTTCCAGCCCCTCCTGTCCTAAGTGATTCTATCTCTTCCCCAGGCCTCTATTTTGGAGGGCAGGGCCACAAAGCAAGTGTCTGATCAATGTGTTCATGCCCCCTCCACTGAAATCCATATAGCCGGGAATCTTTCAGAGGAAATGCTTGTTCTGTTATCTTTCTCTAAGGCTGGCCAACCGGGAGCCAGCCACCTCAACTTTTTGATAAGAAACAGGATCCAAACAAATTTAAAACTAAATTAAAACCGTAATTCACTTGGATATCTTAAATCCTTGCAGTTTTTAATATAAAAACTTAAGATTCTTAATCACTTTTGAAAACTGAATTAATAAAAATATATATTCATTTTTATAAATTATAATGTAAAAAAGAAATAACAATTTTAAAATTTTATGTTCTTTAAGATAGTTCTTCCCCACCCCCAGGAATGGAAAAGCCACAGGAGAATTATTTTGAGAAAATACTGTTTGCCATTAGCTAGAGGAAGGTCCCCTTTGTGGATAAGGTAAAAGATTGTTAAGGGGGATGTGGTTGTGGTAACATAACGTCAGGTTGTGAGAACAGGTTTGAAGCATTCTAATACTTTCTCTGTTGGAATACAGGAAAGTGGCATTCTTTACTTTTTCCACTCCTAAATGTAACATGGCACTCTTTGTTCCTAAGTCATCTGTTGATTGGGGCTTTGGATTGTTACCTGGCACGTAGGAAGCCCTCAATAAACATTAGCTACTGTTAACTATTATGGGGGTAAGCAGCTCTGACATGACTCCCACTGATTCTCACCTCCTGGCAGCTCTTGTGTAATCTCCTCATCTTGAGCGTGACTAGACGTGGTGACTTGCTCCTAAGGAGTAGAATATGGCACCAGTGATAAACTATCTCTTCTGTGATTATGTTACAATAGATCGTGACTTCCGTTTTGCTGGACTATTGTCTTCCCAGTTTGCACGCTTTGCAAACTGCCATATTGGCATAGAATTAGGTTAGCTTCTATCCCACTGTCTGCAAGAATGTGAATCTTATCAGTATGAGTGAGTTTAGAAGTGGATCCTTCCCCCAATTGAGCCTTGAAATGATTATAGCATCAGATGACACCTTAATTGCAGTTCAATTGTATTTGAATTCCTAACCCAGAGACACAGTGATGCTATTTTATGCCCCTGAATTTTGGAGTAATTGTTATGTAACAATGGATAATAATACAATTTCTATTAATATTGTGATTATTAGCAGTATAGCCAACTCAACACTATAGGCTCTGGAGCCTGACTCTGGGGGTTGAATCCCACTTATTAACGGTTTGACCTCCTATAAACTACATAATCTCTCTGTGCCTCAGTTTCCTCATTTGTAAGATGAAGATAAATAATAGTTGTGAAGAGTAAATGAGAATATACCTAAAGGCTCTGGCACATAGTAAGTCTGTATGTGTTGGGTGTTATTATTTATATGAAGAAGAAACTTAGACTCTTGCTGCTCTCATTAGGCATCACCTCTGGTTTTCTACTCAAGTCTTTGGTGAACAAGAATGCCTTCTAGTTTTGGTTTATAAGTACATTCTGCACAGTGCTGAAGTGAGAGAGAGACAGAAGGAATAATGGTTTCTGCATTATTTCATGAGGAGAAATTGGAAGTCCTTTTAAGTAAGTCACCTTAAAGATGAAGAATTGGTTTATTTCTCTGCAAAAGAAGTGTAATTTCATACCGCCTTGTCTTTTCCACCCTCAAATCCTGAATTTTACTACAAGGATTATAGTTAACTAGAGTGTGCTCTCAGTTTACACTCACAGTTCTTATGTGGCAGGTTCAGCGTAGGCCTAAAATTAAATCGAGTCAAATGGAAGCCAGAGAAGTAATAAATTCTAGTAGTGCAAGAAAGAGTTGGGCAGAAGCAAGGTCTAATGAAATAACTTCAATAGGTAAGAAATTAAATCTTGAACCAATGTAAGATCAAAGCAAGCTTAAGAGAGGTCATTTATTGATTCAGGGATTAGATGCCAAGGACCTCTAAAAAGCAAAAATGGTACATTTGTATAGCACTTCAGAGTTGACTGAATATCTTCACACACAGTATTTCATAAGATTATGTTGGAATCGGCACCAACATGTTATCGTCAGTTTGTGATGAGGCAATGGAAGCTCAGAGGAGTTACATTTCTTTTTTTAAAAAACATTTTTTTTAATGTTTATTCATTCTTGAGACAGAGCATGAACGGGGGAGGGACAGAGAGAGAGAGAGGGAGACACAGAATCCGAAGCAGGCTCCAGGCTCCGAGCTGTCAGCACAGAGCCCGAGGCGGGGCTCGAACTCACGAACTGTGAGATCATGACCTGAGCCGAAGTTGGACGCTTAACCGACTGAGCCACCCAGGTGCCCAGAGGAGTTACATTTCTTATTTGAGTTCACAGAGCCACTAAGTGGGATGAGATTCAAAACTTCTTTCCGATCTGTGTAATAGGACAGTTCGTCTCCATAGCTGTTGGATTATTCTTATCTGTTTCCATGTCATTTGGGATAGAATTATTTAGGACTTCACATCCCTGACTAAGCATGTACCCTACATGAGCACTGCAAGACAGGGCAGACATCCTATAAGTGAGCTGGTAATTCTAAGTTCCAAATAGGTTTATTTTACTCCAGCTAACAGATACTGTTTTTCTCCATACTATTCCTGCTCTGCAGCTATTTTGTGACCCTTTCTCCAAATATTTCCCCTGAAATCTCTTGATGAATAAGAAAATGGTATGTGGGCATTCAAAAATGATGATTCTCTATTTGAAAACTACCTTGAACCACCTACCTATGCCATTGTCACAATATTTTATGGTATGACCTTAGAGGTGATTTTGATACAGAAACCCCATTTGGTATGATGAGAAAAATGGCCCTGGATTGTGCTTCTAAAAACTGTACCCGTCATATAGTGTTGTAATATGAGGGGTTTTATCTAACTTTAGGTTTATGTTTGAAGC
The DNA here is from genome assembly GCF_028018385.1 of Neofelis nebulosa. Lineage (NCBI taxonomy): Eukaryota > Metazoa > Chordata > Mammalia > Carnivora > Felidae > Neofelis > Neofelis nebulosa. The sequence continues at coordinate 69,507,766 of NC_080789.1, forward strand.
AAATGGTGTGCTAGCTTTAACTTTCTTGGCCAAATACTATTCATCAGTAGTCTTTATGAATGATCCATTATTAAATAGGAACAGTGTGCCTGGGACCCAGGGCCTTTCCTGGTAATGAGTGTCAAAAAGATGTAAAGCTATTAGGTCCATGATGAGAAGTTTTGCTTTCCTCCTAACACTCAGTGCCTTCATGATGTAACTGGCTGAGTTGTTTCTCCCTGGTGCATTCCATTCAGATGTGCCATTCTCTGGAACCATCTCAGGATTCCAGATCTTTCTGCTACTCCCCTGATGCACTGAGTTCCAGATGCTATGTGAGACTATGCAAACACAGTTATTCATTAAACAACTGTTTACTGCCCTCCTAGAGCTGACATTCTGATGAGGGAGACCTCTAAAAAATAAGACAACAAGGTAATGAAGTAAAATATATGGTATATGGTGGGAAGCGCTCCTTAGCTTTAATAAAACTTTAATAAATCAGAAGAGGTGTTTTGATATTTTTGATAGGTGGGCTGGAAAGGCCTTTCTGAGAAGGAGAATTCTGAGTAAAGACTAAGGAGAAAAGATTTAGCAATAGGACAAAAGCCATTCTATAGTGGAAATCTGTAGAAGGAATTTCAGAAACACATGAGGACAGTGATGCAATCAGCTCCTCTCTGATGTGTGCTATATTCCAGGTAGTGGTGTAAGCACTTTAAAGAGATTAATCCATTTAATCTTCATGACCGCCTCATTCTAAGAAAGCAATCACCTATGAGAAAGCAACTGATTTGAGGGGAAAATGGAATGGAGATCAGGGAAGGCTGCCCAGAGGTGATGGCATTCCAACTGGCTCTAAATGATGACAGCAGTGGGAAGGAGCTACCAGATACAGGAAGGGGTAAGGGAAAGAGACAAAGGGAGACATACATGCAAGTGGAGAGGCAGAAATATGTTTGGTATGACCAAGGAATGTGTCTGGGAGTCAGAGCCATTTTTAAAAATAACTGTGCCTCGATATTTTTCTAAAAGGAAAAAAATCTGTTTTACTGAAGATAATAGCATTAAGGGGTAGAAGAGGAAGACTTTATATTTATGAAGGCACAAAGGATCTTTTTAGGGTCTAGGACTATATCAGAGTTGGGGAGAAAAAGGCTTCTATCTACCCCTGCTGACTTCTCTCAGGGAAGGCCAGGATTCAAGAAAGGAAACAATAGAAAAAGCCCTGTCTTAATCCCACTGCCCTGTTTTCTAATCAGGCAGCTATAACTGACTTTCAAATCATTTACGTAGCTACCACCTTGCCTAAATATTGGGCCAAGTTCGGAGGTGCCACATGGTGTACACAAAATAGCCACATCTTCTGATTTGTGTGCATATCCTATTGCTTTTCAATGTCCAAGAGAACTTTGAAATGCCTCATGGATTTTCTTATATAATTTTTCTCCAAACTGACATCAAGGTGTTTTGTGCCTCCTGTTAAAGAAATTCTATCTCCATGCTTCTGTGAAAACTCCTAATACGAAAGACAATGGTAATTTGAATATCTTAATGCCATTACATTAGCTAGGAAATTAGTTCATCACGTTGCCCCAATTTTTATTACAAACATAAGTGAATGGAAGGAAGTTTTTCTCATGGGATTATAAGGCTGTTAAAGGACCACAGATTTTTCTCCTGAAGTGGTCTACAGAGCTGCCCAAACCCTTGAAGTATTTTAATTGAACAAGTACCTTTAACTATTAACTTTCTTCTGGAGGTTCTTATTTTTTAAAGCATAAATGCTTCTGTAAATTAATTCAAATCACACAGGCATTAATCTATTGGCTGGAGAAATAAACCATCATCAATGACATAAGTAGGTGACTCTTTGGAATGAAAATAGGAGTTTGACCTTATGTCTCAGTTTATGAATATGCTAATAACTATTAACTTGCTCTGTTTTGTGGATTTTTGTTCCAGCAGATCTTTAAGAATGTTGAAATGGCAATCTGCCAGGTCTCTCTCTCTCTCTCTCAACAGGGCACAGTTGTAGTAATATTTGAGTAATAAAAACAAAGTAGACAAATGAAGAGGAAAGGAGGAAATCATTTCAAGGTTCGTCTGTGTCTATTTTTTTAATTAAATGAAAGATATAAAATGACCATGATTTGTGCAATATGTTCTGTTTTAGTTATGCAAATAAATAATTAAAACATATAAAAAGATTAAAGTATTAGCCCTGAATTATTGTAAACAGCAACAGTGTCAACACTGCATATGCATTACTAAAATTAAATTATGGAATTTTCTAACCAGAGCAAATAACTGAGTTATTAAAATTAAAGCAGCAGAAGAAATCTATACCAAATAAGCCATAATTTGATACTGAAATGAACCATACATATTCCACAGGGGTCCACACTCAGTCCCTTTCTCTTTTCCCTTCTCTGTTGCCTGGGCATTGTTCTACCCGTATCTGTAAATATCATCCATGAAGGGATCATTGCCAAATCTCCTCCTCCCCTCTGATGACTGTCATGAGTTACAGACTTACCTTTGTAATTAGTGTACCATTCCAGTTTGGGGAACCTAAAAGGCAACATATCCCCCAAAATTCTCCTCTTCTTTCCCCTCCCAATTTTTGGCACTGTAGCTCATCCAGGTATTCCAGCCAGAAGCCTGTGAATCGTCAAGGAGACTGTCTCTCTGTCAGCCCTCACATCCCATTGCTAACTATCTCCTTTTGGCTAGTCTATCTTAATATTCCCAGAATGCACCCATTCTCTCTTTTCACTGCCATTTCCCCATCCCAGTCCTCATCCCTTTTCACACAAATTCTAACTGGTGTTTACTCCTCCTTGCCCTTCCAACTCCTCAGCTATACTTTGGCTGGAGCGATCTTTCTAAAATGTAGATCCGATCACCATGTTCTCAGCCTTGTCATCCCAAGTCTTGCCACTTACAAGACAGAGCGAACACTTTTTAGTGTAGTCGCCCTTTGTCCTTGTTCCAGGTTCATATGTTGCTATTCTGTTGCACCTTGTGTTTGCAGCCACGTTGAATGACTCATGATCCCACAGATGATCCCTTTTATCTTTACGGATCATCTTCTGGAATGCTTTTCCTTTGTTCTTTATTAGAAAATTTCTTGACATACTTTAAGACTCACCTCAAATACAGCCTTCTTCAGGAGTCTTCTTTGTACTCCACAAGCACTAAAACACATTCTCCTCCATCCTATCCACAGTACCCTATTTATATTTCTAACCAACTGTAAATCTCACCTTGCTATTAATGTTTTCTTCCCTAAACTTCCCCTTTCTAACACTGTTAATGTTTTCTTCCTTAAACTTTGATTTCTGAAAGCCTGGAACAGTGGTTTATTCACTTTTTTCATATCCAATGCCTAGGATATAGCCAATGAATTTATAGAACCACACCGTATTTCAAGCACTATAGAAAGTACTGGGCTACAAAGGTGAATAATACAAATAGCCCAGGGCTTGGTATATACACATATCCACCCATTTATCTACACACTGATCCTTCTATTCATCCAATAAATAACTGTTGAGGGCCTACTAAGTGCCCATACAGTGTTCTCTAATGGTAAGCAAAGGAATGTGAGCTCTATTCTTGTGAAGCTTATAATCTACTAAGAGAAATATACATTAAGAGTAAGTACGCTATTCCAAATTATGAAAATTCTATGAAGGACAAGAACAGAATATTATGAGAGAGAGTGATAGAAGGAATCTTGTTGAAATTGGATCATGAGGGAAGGCTGTTCTGAAGAGTGGCAAGTCACTAGATAGTAGGCTATATGTGTTTTGTAAATAAATGAGTGACCTAAAACAAACTCGTAAATGGTTGTTCTGGAGGAAGCATATTCCTTTGCTCTAGCATACAAGGGGCCGGGGGGTTCCAGGGGCTGAATGGTTACAGGTGTTGAAGCTTCTGAAAGGTGGAAACTGTTTTCTGCCAGGACCATGGCCCTCATCCATGGAGTTGGTAAACTTACAGCTGTGGGCAAAAGAGACAAGGAGGGTGTCTTGGGGCTCCCTTCCCTAAGGTTTGAGTCTGTGAAGAGCACAATAGCAACAGAGAGGATTTCCTCAGGAAGGCTTCTTCAACCAGACAACCTTACTAAGGATTGAGACCACTTGGTGGCTTAGAGTTGGATTTCTTTACTATAGGACTCTCTCCTTTCTTTTTGATCTTCACTTGTCTTTGTACTCTGACTAGCTCAGCATCTTGACTCCATGTAACAATTTCTTACACCCACAAAACCTGTGATTTGATTTTTTTCTATTTCTTCTTAATTCACATTCTGTCTATTTAATCTTTTGTCTCCTTGTTTTCTCCTTGTCCTATTACACCACAGGTCCTCATTCCCAGAGTTTAGAGATTTTTAAATCTATTTTATATTCTTATGATATTTTATTTCCTGATTTTTATTTGTACCCATTTTCCTTTTTACCACTTACTTTAATGTTTTGACTTTTGAACTATGATTCCTACACCAAAAAAAAAAAACTATTTATTTTTAACCTATCATTTAAGATTCTTGACTTTCAGAATTTTTATGTTTTCTTAATGAACAATTTTTTTTTAATTTTAGAGAGATAGAGAGTGTGTGAGTGGCAGAGAGGAGCTGAGGGAGAGAGAATCTTAAGCAGGCTCCACACTCAGCATGGAGCCCAGCGTGGGGCTTGATCCCATGACCCTGGGATCATGACCTGAGCTGAAATCAAGAGTCAGACACTCAACTGACTAAGCTACCTAGGTACCTCAGAATTTTCATGGTGTTTAATTATTTAGTTTAATTTTCATTTTATTTTGCATATAATTTTAGTTTTTAAAATTAAACTTTCTGAGTATAAAGATGTTTGTTTATTAAATTTGCAAGACATATAAAGGTACAAAGTAAATAAAAATTATTTGCAATTCTACCATCCTGAGCTAGCCACTGTTAAAATAATATGTGTATACACTGTATTATGGAGGAGTATATTATATGCACATAAATGCAAATACATGTATCTATATATGTGTATCAAATACATTTTAGTGATATGTTATATGTTTAGTGATTAGTGATATGGAGTTTTGCATTTTATTTATTCAAATTTATATTTAGGGCACACTATTACATTATTAATATTCTTTAAACATTTCCTGGTGGATTCCAATATGAGCTCTTGGGCAAGGAGAGTGTTATTAAGAATTCTGAATTGGTCTGGACACTATATTCCCTCTTCCTTGAAAAGGATTTGACTTGGTCAGAGACATTCTGAAGAAGATACAAATCACCCTGGTGGGCTGGATACTGGGTATCAGAGCTTACCAGATCCCTTTATCAAAAATAATCCTAGTTCTCTCTTTCTTAAATGTCTTAGGTGGTTGGAGCAGATGCTACACACATGGAGAACACATGGAGAAATGTGTTTTTTTGTAGCCTCTGCTACAGCATGTGGATTTGTAGAGCAATTAGTTGATGAACTCCAGTTCTGACACAGTATGGGAGTCTATGCACTGCTTATGTCTATGATAATTCTGCCTGTATTGAAGTCCAAACCACTGTTTGGTAAATAGGTCTTTAGTATCCAATCTGGGAAACTTTTCTATCTGATGCCAATTCTTAAGTATCCACAATATTATTATGATATGATGCAACAAGATCTTGGCCTGGGGGGGAGTTTTGGCTCAGGTGTAACGTCTCCTCTGACCTCAACACAAAGCTACTCACACTTGCGTCAGATTGCCTTGGTCAGCTAAAGGTGAGTTGGTTTCTACAAAGCTTTCTTGGCAGAGAATATTGAAGGCAATCCAACTTCCACCTGGAAGTTTTAGATGCTTGGTACGATGGTAGACTTGGATGATGGTAATCTTGACATGTTCTCAGAAAGGTGGATCACCTAGCCTGCTGTGAACAGGGTTACCATGTCCAAGTAGGTTTCTCCACTGCATGGTACTTGAAGCATGCTGTCCATATATTCATGACATTTTTAAGAAAATACTTACAATTTTTTTTAATGTTTATATTTGAGACAGAGACAGGGAAATACAGAATCCGAAGCACACTCCAAGCTCTGAGCTGGCAGCACAGAGCCTGACGCAGAGCTCGAACTCATGAACTGTGAGATCATGACCTGAGCCAGAGTCCGATGCTCAACTGACTGAGCTACCGAGGTGTCCCAAGAAAATATTTTAGACAGGAAGAAACTCTCATCCTCAAACTGGACAAGTGCTACCAGCTGAGATATCACAAGAAATAAGTGCAGTTGCAGAAGTTTCTAGAATTGAATCCTCCTGGGAGGCACTGAGCTGCAGGCATCTGTTTTGACCAGGTAGCACAAGTCTGTTTGGGGTAAGACAACATAAGAATAAAGGTAAATAAGGTTTTTAGGCTTTTTAGTCCTTAGTTTCTCACAGCTGTTAAAACAAATCATCATAGACTTTGTGGCTTAAAACCACACAAGTTTATTCTTCTACAGTTCTGGAAGCCATAAGTACAAATCAGTTTCAGCAGGCTAAAGTCAAGGTGTCAGCATAGTTGGTTCCTTCTGGAGGCTCTAGAAAAGAACCGAATTCTTGCCTCTTCCATGTCTAGTGGCTTCTGGCATTCCTTGGTTTGTGGTGGCATCATTCTAATCTCACTCTGCTCTAATTGTCACATTTCTATCTTCTGATCTCCTGCCTCCCTAAGGATCCCTGTGATATATTAGGCCCACCCTGATAATCCAGGATAATTTTCCCATCTCAAAATCCTTAATTATATCTGCCAAGTCCCTTTTGCCATGGAAGGTAAAATTGACAGGTTCTGGGGATCAGGATGAGGACATCAGTGGGGTCATTATTCATCCTACCAAACTCCTAAGATGCTACAGCAACTTCTGAAAATCATAAAAACCTTCCTGACTTTTTGAGAAGGATTTTTATTGGGGCAGAATAAAAACAGTAAAAATAATATGCAAATTGTGGGTCAAATTCCAGAAAGTGAGAATCTTTGATTTTCTGGAGAGTAGGTAAAGAAATGATTTCTATTCCAAAATTCCTGATAATTTGTTTGCATCATGTATACTCTCTAAATAGGATAAAGCATATACAAACAGGAGTCTCAAATACAGAAGTTCGTAAGATGCTAAGTCCAGATATTATCTCTTACTTAGTCTAAGAGGTCATCTGGAAGGTGGTATGGCCATTTCCTAGACCAAGCACCATTATGGTATACTCGCATTGATGAAACATGTTCTGAATGCCATCTTCCATTCTTCACTTTCCTGGATTCAGAAAAGTTATAGGGCCTCTGGGGTATAGTTTGTTAAAGCTTGTGTCTCATCAAGTTGAGACAAGAGGCTGGAGAGTAGTAAATGTGGATAATGGTTGCAGATCGTGACTATTTAATGCCATGGAGGTCCTTGCATAGATCTCCCCACTCTTTTTTTCTTTATGAAGAACATCAGGAATCCTGCAAGGAAAGTTAGAGGAACCCCTGTTTCGAGTTGGTGTCCATTATATTCCTGTGAAGGATCTCAGCTCAGAGAAAGGGAAATGAGTTCTTGGAATCCAGGCATGACAGCAACTGCAAAGTTGTCCTTTGATCAGAGTTGGGGTGACAAAAAACCAATTGTTTATGTCTGTGAAAACAACCAACCCGGGCAGAAACTTGGAACCACCTTTGACTTGTCTCTTTCCTCTCCCTGCTAATAAATGCTCAGTCGTATCAATTCTAATCCCAGTATACCTTGACCTGGCTTTGATAAAATCTCACCTAGATTTTTGAAACAGCCTCCTAATTTCTGTTCTATGTTTTATCTCCCCACCCTTATTTCATGTCACTCTCTGGGTCACTTCAAATCCTCTGGGAAGAAAATGCCAAGACAGACCTAGAAGTGAAAGAGACTTATTTGGTGGTGGGTTGGGGGGGGGGGAGGAGGAATACTGTGAAAGATGAAGAAAAGAGAAAGGAATTTTTGGGGAGAGCCTCAGCTCCTGGTGTAGGGGAGTGGAGAGAGGGAAGGAAGGAGTACTGGATAGAAAGAGTCTCACACTTGACAAAGTCTTGGCGAGTCTGATGAGAAGCCTGAGAGCACGGATCTCCTATGAGAGGAGTCCCATAGGATCATAAGGGTCATAAGGGCATGGTTCTAACACCTCCATGACACTGTGCTTAGTCATGTGCTTCCCTTGGAAGCATCCCAGGGGAAATGTGACTTCAGGGTGAAGACTTGTGGATGTAGGAGTGGCAGCTGGAAGCTGTTAGCTAACTACATTCTCTGCAGCTGAGTCTCTTGAAGGATGACTTGAGAGGCCCATTCCTATGACTACCATTTCTCCTTTGTAGAGCTTCCTTACCTTCTGCTTTGAACTCCTTAATATGGCTCACAAGCTTTGACTCTTGTCTTTCTCTCCGACTTCATTTCAATTTTCTCTTTCTACATTTCTCAGTCAATGAACTTACTTCTGTGCTTTGACCTCTTTCTTCTTTCTCTTTATTTATAATAAGAGTAACTCATTCTTTCTCCAGGTTTCTTCTTAAATGTCCTTTCTTCCAGAAAGAAGGGCAGCCCTCTATTTGCTTCCATCCATTCATCTGTCCATCCATCCATTGACCCAATTCTGATTTAAAAGTAACACATGCACATGATAAAAACAAACAATAGCAACAAAAACAGACTCATTCTTCAAATGTAGCTCCTTTTAGCCATTTCTGATTTTAGTCGAGTAGTTATCATTATAAACTCTAATTAATTATACCTCTGCTTCTTGGTTTATAAAATTTAAGCAGTACTTATTGATTTTACACTGTGAGAGGTAAAGAATTTAGAGCATTTACATTTATCATTTCTCCTCTTTCCCTTTCCACATCCAACTTCAGATTAGGTGTACTTTTAACTATTCAAGTGTTTACTTTTGTAAGTTTGTGGTATTTTATATTTGTATTTAATAACTCTTTGTTCTATAAAGTGAGGAAATAAGCACAGCCCTCTACTTCCCCTGCATATGCCTCTCCTGTCCCTTCTTTCTTAACCTTAACTACCCAATTACTTGTATACTAACAAGGTTTCTATTTTCTATCTTAGAGAAAATACATTTGATTTCCATGCTTTTCCTATAATTCTAAAAATGGAAGACAAGGTAGGTGAATTTACAGTATTGAGTATGTAAATATTATACACTGGAGAAGCAACTATTGTGATTGGACTCACATCGACAAAAATGTTTGTGTGACTAACTCTGTCCCTTTAGAATGAGAATGTTCCAAGCATTTCTTTTCTTTCACTCCAAAGTATGGCTCAAAATTAAGTTTCCAGTTACTTTTCTTTTTTTTTTGTTGATAGGAGAAATGCATGCCATCATTTTACTATTAAGGACTTCTATGCTTGTGTGGTTTTTTTTTTTTAAGTTTGTTTATTTTGAGAGAGAGAGAGAGAGAGAGCACCTGCATGTGAGCATGAGTGTGGGAGAGGCAGAGAGAGAGGGAGAGTGAGAATCCCGAGCAGGCTACGTGCTCTTAATGCAGAGCCCTTCTAGGGGCTTGATCTCAGGAACCGTGGGATCATGACCTGAGCGAAAATCAAGAGTCAGACGCTTAACAGACAGCCACCCTGGTGCCCCAGGACTTCTGTGTTTTAATTGTACAATAGAATCTCCTTTCTGATTTCCTACTTTGATTTCCTTGGCCTGAAACCTCTTCAATTCCCTCCTCAGTATTGTTCCTTGAATTTCTTTTTTTCATCTTACTGAAGTATATCCTGAAGTAATTTTTTTTTTTTTTTTGAGAAACCTGAATGGGACATATGTTTTTTGGGTGCCTGAACAACAGAGTAGCACTGTTGTGTAATAAGTAAGAGTGTGTACTCTGCGGCCAAATTCTCTGGGTTCAAAGCCCATCTCTACCTCCTACGACTGACACGATCTTTGGCAACCTTCTTATTCTCTCTATGCCTCTGTCTTCTCATTTGTGTAACCAGGGATAATAATACTATCAAATTAACCAGATTGTTCTGAGGATTAAATTACAAAGAGTTTGGAGCTGTACCTGGTTCATATAAGAGTAAAATAAATATTAGCCATTACTATAGGCCTGAAAATGTCATTTTCCCTTACCTTTAATAGTTAAATTAATCTGACTATATAATTCTAGATTCAAAATCCTTCTAAAGTTCTGCAGAAACTTAAGTGTTGCTATTTAGATGCTTAATCTTATTTCCTTTGTGGGTGGCCTGCTTTTTTATTTTTTTCTTTTAACCATTCTGGGATATTTTCACATTTTCTCTTTACACTCGAAATTCTGAAATTGCATGAGGATATGCCTAGGTATAGTTTTTCTTTCATATTCCTTCCTACTTAGACAACTCATTCACTCTGAAAATTTAGTTTTTCTACCAGTGACACTCTATTTTATTAATATTATTTCATTTTCTTCCTTGCATTCTTTTCTTTAGTTATACTGACTATTTCTGCAACTTTAGTTTCAAGATCACTAATTTAGTCTTTAACCTTAATCATGCTGTTAGTTCTATTACTAAGCTTTTCTATTTTTTTCTTTTAAGTCACATTTTAAAGCTTCTTATTTTCTTGTTGATCTTTTCTTATAGCAGCCTATTTTCTATTCTTCAGTGTCCCCTTAAATCTCCTTGGGACTACTATTTTTAATTTATGAAAGTTCTTTTCTGTCCCTGTATCTTCTCTTTGTTCTTGATCAAATGTTTGTTGCTCATTGATCTTTTCTTTCATGCTTTAACTTTTTCTCAAATATTTGGTGGCCTGTTTATATTTAAGGATAAAGGGCCATGTTGGTTAGTGTAGGTAGGCAGTTTGGGCTTATACAGATCTAAGGACTGATAGGTCTGATTGCACAAAAGCCCTCTCTCCTAATGGGGGGCTCACTTTGTGTAAGGGGTTCCTGTGGATCAGGCATCCTTTATATTCCTGGGTAAGAGATGGGTAGGCCAATAGGCAAAGTAAGGAGGCCTTCATTCTTGGGCTGGAGCTGACTCTGAGCTCAGGTAATCATAGCTTTCTAGGAATCTCTAGACCCCACACACATGCCTGTATGTTCTCCTTTCTATTTTTGTTTTTGGAAGCCAAAGTTACTTTGGGTTCTTTTCTGCTTCCCCCCTCCCCCCCGCCTCCAATCTCAACAGTCATACCCAAGTGGATATGAAATGCTGTGATCAGCTACCCTCTATTTCTACATGAGAAAGGGCATAGGGTATTTCTGCCCTTCAATCCAAATGACTTGATCTTTGTACCTGCAGAATGTCATAGACTGGGTGACATATTAACAACAAATTTATTTCTCACAGTTCTGGAGACTGGAAAGTACAAAACCAAGGCATTGTTAGATTTAATGTCTGATGAAGTCCAGCTTCTTAGTTCATAGTTGGTGGTCTTGTTGCTGTGACCTTACATGGTGGAAGAGGCAAGGGAGCTCTCTGGGGTCTCTTTTGTATAGACAGTAATCCTCTCCCAGAGATCTCACCTCGTAATCCCATCACCTTAGGGGATAGGATTTGAATGTATAAATTGAAGGATGGGAGGGACACAAAAATGTATAAATTGGAGGATGGGAGGGACACAGTCCATTGTGATTACCTCGAACCAGAACTTTTCCACTAATTTTTAAAAATGAAATTTAAAGCTTATTTAATCTTTGAAAGGGTAATATATTTACATCATTTGAAATCACAAGATATAAAGAAGTACTACTATACTTTTAGAAAAACCTCTGGCTTAAGTATGAGGCAGTTCCTTGAATTAAAAATAACAAATTTATTTACTTATGGATAACAACAGAAAAAATAACCTTGAATTTCATAAAAGTTGTGATTCTAAACTTGATTTTTGGATTTTTTTTTTTTTGGAGGGGGTCAGGCATAATTAGTAAAATTCCTAAGCAAGTTTAATAAAGTATTTCTCTTACTTTTGGCCCATCTGCCCAATACCTCCTTCTTCCTCCACAAGTTTACTACTATGAGGAATGTTAATGCAGTTGACTCTTGAACGATGAGAGGTAAGGGGTGGCACCCTCCACTCACCTGCACAGTCAAAAATCTGTGTACAACTTTTGACTCCCCCTAAACTTAACTACTAAGAGCCTATTATTAACCAGAAGCCTTACTGATAAGATTAACAGTTGATTAACACTTATTTTGTATGTTATATATGTTATATACTATATTTTTACTGTATTTTAAGCTAGAGAAAAGAAAATATTAGGAAAATCATAAGGAAGAGAGAATACATTTATAGTACTATACTGTATTTACCAAAAATATCCACATGTGAGTGGACCTGTGCAGTTCTAACTCCTGTGTTCATGTCCACTGTGTGTGTGTGTGTGTGTGTGTGTGTACATATATACATACATACATACTTTGTGAGGTTGCAGTGAAGAGATGGCTGTCTATGAACCAGAAAGGTTGCCCTCATGAGACATTGAGTCTACAGGTGCCTTGGTCTTTGGACTTCTCTGTCTCCAGAACTGTGAGAACTAAATTTCTGTTCATAATAAGCCACCTACCTTGTGGCATTTCTCATAGTATTCCAAGAAGACTAAGAAATAAAAAAATTTCAATAAGCTAAAATTTACTTTTTTTTAATGGCTTCTAGGTTTTGTGTCCTACTTAAAGACCATCCTGTTTTGAAGTTATAAAAACTATATTGTTTTCTTCTAGTCCTTTAGTTTTTCTTTTTTACATTTGAATGTTTGGCCATTGAGTTTAGCTTCATGTTAAGTGTGTTTTTTTTTTTTAAGTTTATTTATTCATTGAGAGAGAGAGAGAGAGAGAGAGAGAGCACAGCTGGGGAGGGGCAGAGAGAAGGAGAGACAGAATCCCAAGTAGGCTCCACACTGTCAGTGCAGAGCCTGATGCAGGTCTCAAACTAAACTGTGAGATCATGACCTGAGCTGAGATCAAGAGTTGGATGCTTAACCCACTGTGCCACCCAGGCACCATTAAGTGTGAGGTTTTAGTCCAACTTCATTTTTTTCCAGATGGCCACGTATTTGTCTCAACAATGTATGCACTCGTTTTTGATTGTGGCATCAGGATCATTTCCCTCAGTGATGGTCAGTCATTTAACATTCCAGGTATAATCTGAGAAAAATTGTGTAACTTATTTTCATTAGAATGGCTTGGGAGCGAGGAGCAAGGCCAGCAGAGGAAGACCACTACTAGACTTTGAGCCAGTAAATGCCAGCACTGGAAACCACCAGAATCAGTTCACAGACTGTGTCCTTTCAGACTCAGTAAACTCCCTTCAGTGACTTAATAGTAGAGTGAATGCCTTCACAGTAGACTCTCCTAGAATAGAGATTGTTACTGTTCTAAAGGTAAGGTTCCTTATCCATTGAGTTTTCTGCTGGTTTTTAATATCATATGTCCAAAATAGACCTGGATTTCAAAATGTTCATTTCCCCACATTCTCATGTATTTTGAACTTTTATCTCTAGCTATCAGAGAAAAACCTTGGTCAAAGGTAACAGTAAATTGGAAACCTTTTTCTTGTTAACCTCAGAGGGGTATGGACAGGTTCCCTGACTTATACATCAGGAATTTTTCTTTGGTTCTGATTATATTCTTGGCAAGATGATGTGATTTGCCTTCATACTTACATGGTTCCTGTCAAGGAATACATTTCTAATTTGATATATGGCACTTTTTATGTTCTTTCAACTTTTATTTATTCTACGTACTCTGTAACTGTCTAAGTTGTTTCTGAGGACCTCAGTGCTATGACTAGAGGTGTGTTCAATGGAACCTTCCTAATATGGCATTGTTGGGGTAGGGGAGGGCTCTTCCTGGAAGCATTTTAAAAAGACCAATAAATTTTCTACCCAAAATATTTCTCCCCATATTTAGTAACCTAATCTGTTGAGCTAAAGGGAAGAACATGGAGCAAATCTAGGGGAATTTATACATAATGGTTTCTAGAAACTAGTATCCTAGATTAGGTTAGTTGTTGTTCCTATATACTAACTACCATGACTATCTTAGATTTTATGAAAATCTTAGATTTCATGAAAAGTGATGATTTCCACCTCATTTTTTTCACCTGTCTGGATTTGTGACAAGACCAGCAGACATTAGAGGATAAAGAGTAGCATGAAACAAAGAGTTGTAAACTATGGGCGACATTTTACTTTCTGAAAATTTTATTTATTTATTTATTTATTTACTTACTTACTTACTTACTTATTTATAATGTTTTTAATGTTTATTTTTGAGAGAGAGAGAGCCAGAGCACAAGCGGGGGAGGGGCAGAGAGAGAGGGAGACAGAATCTGAAGCAGGCTCCAGACTCTGAGCTGTCAGCACAGAGCCTGATGTGAGGCTCAAACTCACAAACCATGAAATCATGACCTGAACCAAAGTTGGACGCTCAACTGACTGAGCCACCCAGGTGCCCCTGAAAACTTTTAAAACTTAAAAAAAAAAAAAAATCATTCTCAATTGCTTTGAGGGAGAGGTTTCTTTTGTCACATTATCAAGTAGCTAATGATTTAAAACTGATTTAAACTGCACTGTCACCCAGCAAATTCCTTCTTCTACTGTGGTTTGGCAGGAATGCTTAGCCTGTAGACAACTTTGTTGTAAGGTAGCATATAAAAAACAGAGTAGGGTAATCTATACAAGGGAAATTAGAAGAGGTCACCTAGGATTTTATGAAATTTAAATCCTATTATAAGTTTTTCACTATCATAAATATAAAAAGACTTAAATTTGACTTAACTGTGCAGTGATTATGGCAGTTTCAAGGGCAAAGCCATACAGGGTATGAATTTGATAAGTAAAGTCATAGAAATATAGATTTCATTCATCCTCTGAGTATCTCACTTTTCTAAATTGATAAACCAAGGTTAAATTCCCTAAACTTTGTAGACTCCTTGCCAAGTTTCAGCTGGAGTGTCAATAATACACATCTAGATATTATAACTGTTTAAACAAAAATACTTGAAGACTTCTTACTTTCAGAATGATAACCAACTCTTGAAGAGTTTTGAGGCTTTACTGTTTGTTTGCTTTTATTAAAGTTATGAATATGGTTTTATTTGTTGAGGTTAGACTATGACCTTTCTGCTTTTAGGAGAGAGAAACTCCTCTCTCCTTTAAAATATTGACCTATGGGCTTCTGGACATTCCTTTCAAAATCCATACTGACTCCCTTGTTAAATTCTAAGTCTGGGCCTCACAGACCATAATTGTACTTGAAGTGCAGGTTGGCTTTAGTCTTCACCATCTCACTACAGATTCTTTCACATTTTGTGAGAAGAAAATGTTAGGATTGCATATGATTATTTATGATGTATTGACCTTTTATTTACTTTCCATTCTGTTGCTGTGAATAAGCTATGTGCTAAAATGTATTATTAAGCTAAGAGCTTAACAAAAGACTCTGGTGTGTTTTCGAGCAGGGGGCACCTGGCTAGCTTAGTCAGTAGATCATGTGACTCTTGATCTCAGGATTGTAAGTTCCAGCCCCGCCTTGGGGGTAGAGATTACCTAAATAAATAGTGTGTTTCTGCTTATGCACAACTTGCGAATTGATAGGAATTTGCCAAATTTATATTGGCAGCCCCGGAAAAGGTACAGAATCTAATGTCCTACATTTTGTGTCCTAATCTTCCTGAGGGTTTCGTCTTGTTTCTCTGACACTTATATTTCCTTCCTCTGATTTCTTTACCTACTTATATTCATTCCTGTTGTATTTGAATCCCATCTTCAATAAGTTTGCAAGGAGATGATGTAGAAATATGTTTTAGTATTCTTTTGTTCTAAAATAGCTCCGTTTTGTTTTGGAACGGTTCCGAGAGGGTTAACATCTGATGTTAATGGATACCTATACTCCCATTCTATAATACTATCCTGTGGAATTATAGTGGTGCCATGCTCTGTAGAAAACACAGTTCTGGGAGTGAATCATAAAGTGGTGTGATCAGCATTTTTGTAGTCCATGAGCTGCAAGTGATGCAAGCTTGAAAATCAATTGTGTACAATTTTCTGTAAGACTGATTTTATCTAGAAGAATTGTGTTCCTTTTTTAGGTATTTGATATATAATTTCTTACTTGGGGAGTTTGTAGAATAAGGGTTATATATAGAGCTGATCTTATTTTTAGGCTGGTATCCTGTTAAGACACATCTAAAGAGCAATAATTCTCCTTTCACTAAAGTTGGCATACATTATAAAAAGAACTGTAGCACTTCTTAATCCAGTTTTAGTACTCATACAATTATACTGCTTACATCTTTTAAAAAAATTCCAACTCTTTTTTTTTGGATGAGAGTATACAGTAAGCTTATTTATTAACCTGTTTATTGAATAGTTGTTTACAGATGTTCTATTATGTCATTCAATGCTAAGTTCTAGTAATTTAATTTAATGATGAACTAAGAGAAATTTCTTGATTGGGAGGAATTTACTGGCTGCAATAAAATATTCAGACAACTAATTACAATGTAATTTCATAATATCTATATGGATCTACAGATCATTTTAAATGGGAGAAGAATAAGAACACTTCAGCCTGTCTGGGGGTAGCATTTTTGACATATGAGAAGAATTTGACATATGAGACATATGAGTGGTTTGACATATGAGAAGAATTTTCCATACCCAAAGCAGCAGAGGGAATATCAGGTGCAAAGGAAAGAAGTATGAGAGCTTGGTGTGTTCTGGAGGAAAAAAAGAAAAGAAGCTTTATCCTAGATATAAACTGGGTTGGATGATACAGCTTAGATCTATAGTTACTAGGCTTCTTAGTACTTATTTCTGAATTACATTCACATCCTAACCTGCAGCACCCCTTCCTAAAAAATTACCTTACAGATAAGCAGCAAATGAGGTATGTCTGCAGGTTGACTGAATCTGAAGGTTAAGCCCAGTATATTCCTGAAGTTCACCAGGCAGACCACTCAGGCTTCATGAGAAAGTGCGGGTTGGGGATGATAGGCAATTTAAAAGAGAACATGTGTTACTGTGGCAGAAGTCTCCTAAACATGAGACCAAGGGAAAAGTTGGAGATGATACGCATTGAAAAGTTTTAAACAGGGCGTGTGGTTTACATTTTCATTATAATGAAAACATTCAGTGTGAAGTATGAAGCAGTCCAAGAAGGCAAGACTGGAGGCAGAAATTTCTTAGGAAGCTATGGTAGCACTCTGGAGGGAGATGTTCTGGACTGGAACAAGGGCAGTAGAAATGATGAAGAGTTAAAATTGGTGGGAACTGGAATTTGATTGCCTGAGGAAACCAAGAAAAAAAATCTAGAATGATCCTCAGATTTATAGCTAGGGAAGTTGATTGTAATTCAGTAATCTAGGTAATATAAAGTGAAAACAAAGGGGCAAATTCAATTTGGGGCATGCTTGGAGGAAATATGCTTGGAGGAATTCTGAGTATAGTATTAGAGACAGGATAGATGGATCTGGAGGCAAGGAAAGGTATGTGAAGTAGGGATAAGGGCTTGGTGTCATTAGCAATTTGCTTATAGTTAAAACCGAAGGCATGATTAAGTGAGCTAGGGTGAGTTTATAGAATAGGACAAGAAGGTGGTCCTACCTCTGCACTCCATGGGGTTGAATTAGTTGGGATGGATATGGGGTACTTACAGAGGCTACCTATCCTTTTTATCCTACACAGAATTATGTTCTTTCCCTGTTAGAATGTAGTTGGGTAATTTAAACTTGAACTCAGTCTCAAGTTAACAAAGACTTTCCTATTGTTTCATACAAATCAAGATATTATCAGAGTGTAAATTAGAGGCAAAGTTTAATTGTAAGACATAACTAATTCTGACAAAATTTTTAGCTGTAATAAACTCAATTGACTAAGGCCCAAAATAATTAGAGATTCAGTAGGAAGTATTAATAACACTTATCAAGTCATTGTTCTAAGGTTAGTGGATGGTCTAAGATCACAATTCTAAAGCATGCATTCTCAGTGAAGATAATATATGCCCTACCCCTTGGTAGGGGAGCAAAAATTGGTTCTTTTGGGGCAAAAAAACTTAGATGTTCCATGGCTCAACTCTACCTGACAAAATCTTACCTCTTAGTACTTAATTTTTCTTGTTATAGAGAATTTAAATTGAATTCTCCTTAGAAACTAATAATGAAAAAAAGAAAAAGGCTAAGAAACACTATTCTTGAGACATGAAGAAAATAATTGGTAGAAGAAATTAATTTTAGGTGTCTTCTCTATGGTGTCTGAGATGGACTGGCTTATCTTTTTTGTTTTGTTTTGTTTTTTGTTTTCTTTTTCCTAGAATTCATTCGGTGAAGAGGATAGAACACAATCTCTTGAACTATTTGTAAAGTTTTTGTCACTATTTGGTAGAGCTTATGGTGAGTATCGGCATATAACTATATAAACGTTCAACTGAAGATTTACTTTGGGTGTTGGCCAATTCTTTTTGTCCATCTGACACTAAAAATGTCTGATTATTTTGGGTTTTAGCCAATACATTAAATAAATATGCATAAACCATTCTATCATTGGCAATTTGAATATTAAATCTATACCAACCCCTTGGGCTTAGGGATTGAATGTTTTACTGATAGTGTATGTATTAATCAGGATTTTTAAATTATGAAAATAGAACATCCTTTACATATAAGAGCAAATAGAATCCAGGGGAAGGTTGGGAGCCAGATTTGAGCAGGTTCCAAGCAAGATGAGCCACAGCCAAGATCCCGCCACAGGCAGCCTGTTTAGGATGCTGCCACTGGACCCTGCGATTGCTGCTGCTGGCGGCACTGCCTTGCATGGGTGCCATCAAGAAACTACGTTCCAAGCCACTGCAGCTGCTGTGATGGCCTTCTGACCCTGTGCCTTTGGTTTTCACAGTCCAGTCAGGAGCCTCTGCTTGGGTCTGCTCTATCCGCCAGGAGTCAGGAAATATTTACCCTTTTCTGACTTCCATCATGAGATGTGGGCACTGCTTCCATCTTGAGAAAATGCCAAACATCCCTTAGAATATCAATAACTAAGATTTGAATAATGCTTGTAGTTTGTAGAGTACCTTGGAATATTTTTAATTTGATTCTTAGAACAACTCAAAGTATTTCAGTTTTTGAGATGAGAAAACTAAAGTTCAAAGAGGTTAATTGACTAACCAAAAGCTGCCATGCCAAGGAAGAGACGAAAATTTTTGAGTGGCTGTCATATGCTAAATATAGTCTTAGATGCTTTCACACACAGTATCTTTTTAAAAAGGTGTATACTCTAAATATTTTATTTAAACATATATATTTAAATATTAGCTTTTGAACATGTAATCAGTATTAAACTACCAATTGAATAGTTTATTCTTTTTCTCCTACCAAGCTTGAAAAATCCAGTGTATATTTTCTACTTACAGCACCTCCCAATTAAGACACTACATTTTTGTTGGATAAACTTACTCTGTATTTATATTCCATAACATGTATGGTTGAAAACAAAGATTTGTATATCCAAGTTTAAAACTAACTTAATTTTTTTGTATTGGCCCTAATATACACATATATTAACTGTACATAATATATATAACTTGATGAGTTTGGAGATAAGTATACATCTGTTAAAAATAATCACCACAATCTTTACCATAAACCTATCAACTCCAAAGATTTCCTCCTACCTTCTTATTTTAAATTGTTGTTATTTTATTATTTTATGGTAAGAATACTTAAAATTTACCCTCTTAGCATATTTTAAAGTGTACAATACTGTTAAATATAGGCTCTACGTTGTACAGTACATCTCTAGGACTTAATCATAACTGAATAATTGAAACTTTATACCCTTTGACTACTACCTCCCTTTCCAGGTTCCCTTTTCTCCATATCCTCACCAATATTTGTTGTTATTAGTTTCGAATAATAGGTGTGAGGTGATATCTCATTGTGGTTTTTGATTTGCATTTCCCCAGTGATTAGTGATTTTGAGAATTTTTCATAAACCAATTAGCCATTTATAGGCTTCTTTGGAAAAATATTCAGTTCTTTTGCCCATTTTTAAATTTAAGAGTTCCTTATACATTTCAATATTAATCCCTTATCAGATGATAGTTAGCAAATATTTTCTCCCGTTCTGTTGATTACCTTTTCATTTTGTTGATCATTTCCTTTGCTGTGCAGAAGCCTTTTAATTTGATGTAATCCCACTTGGCTATTTTTTCTTTTGTTGCCTGTGCTTTTTATGTCTTAACCAATAAAGCATTGTGAAGGCCAACGTCAAGAAACTTTTTCCCTATTTTTTCTTCTAGAATTTTGTGGTCTAAATGTTTAATCCATTTTGGATTAAACTTTGTGTATGGTGTAAGATAAGGGTCCAATTTCATTCTTTTGCATGAGGATATGCAGTTTTCCCAAAACTACTAATTAAAGAGAATATACTTTCCTATTGTGTATTCTTGGCACCCTTGTCAAAATCAGTTGCCTATATATGGCTCTATTTCTGGGCTCTATTCTGTTTCATTGGTTTATGTATTTCTGTTTATGCCAGTACTTTACTGTTTTGATTACTGTAGCTTCATAATATATTTTGAAATCTGGATGTGTGATACCTCTTTTTTTTGTTCTTTCTCAGGATTTCTTTGGGTATTTAGGTTATTTTGTGGTTCCATACAAATTTTAGGATTGTTTGTTCCATTTCTGTGAAAAAATGCCACTCGTATTCTGATAGAAATTACATAGAATCTGTAGATCACTTTAAGTAGTATCGACATTTTAACAATTTTAGTTCTTCCAATCCACGAACATAGGATATCTTTTCATTTATTTGTGTCTGTTTTAATTTCTTTCACCAGTAGTATTTTATAGTTTTTTTGTGTGTATAAATTTTTTCTTCCTTTGTTAAAGTTTATTCCTAAATATTTTAATATTTTTGATGGTTTTGTAAGTGGGATTGTCAGTTTCCTACTTGGACAATTCGCTGTTAGTGTATAGAAGTGCAACTTATTTGTGTTGATTTTGAATCCTGTAACTTTGCTGAATTTATCAGTCCTAATAGTTTTTTTTGTGGAGTCTTTAGGCTTCATGTCATCTGCAAGCAGAGATAATTTTGCTTTTTCTTATTCTATTTGAATGCCTTTTATTTATTTTTCTTGTCTAATTCTTATGGCTAGAACTTACAGTCTATGCTGAATAGAAGTGGCAAGAGTGAATATCCTTGTCTTGCTCCAGATATTGCAGTAAAAGCTTTCAGTTTTTCACCATTGAGTATGATGTTAGCTGTGGGCTTTTCATATGTGGCCTTTGTTGTGTTGAGGTTAAGTTCCTTCTATACCTAATGTGTTGAGAGTTTTGACAAAATTCAATATTCTTTCATAATAAAATGCTTTTTCTTCATGTATTAAGATAATCTTACGGTTTTTAACCTTTATTCTATTAATGTGATGTATCCCATTGAATTTATTTACATATATTGACCCATCCTTGCACCCCAGGGATAAATCACACTCAATCACACAGTATGATCCTTCTAATGTGCTGTTAAATTTGGTTTGCTAATATTTTTGTTGAGGGTTTTTACATCCATGTTCATTAGGGATATTGACCTATAGTTTTCTTATAGTGTCTTTGGCTTTGATATCGGAATAATTTTGGCCCTGAAAAATGAGTTTGAAAGTTTTCTTTTCTGTTATGGTTTTTGGAAAATACTGAGAAGGATTCTTTAAATGTTTGGTAGAATTTGCCTGTGAAGTCATGTGATCCTGAGCTTTTCTTTTTGAGAGGTTATTTTATTACTGATTCACTATGCTGATTTGTTGTGGTCAGTTCAGGTTTTCTACTTTTTCTTTTTTACATATAGTTTCATTTTACTTATTTATTTTTTGATTTATTTTTAAATTTAAATCCAAGTTAGTTAACATATAGTATAATAATGGTTTTAAGAGTAGAATTTAGTGATTCATCCCTTACATATAACACCCATTACTCATCCCAACAAGTGCCCTCCTTAATGCCCATCACCCATTTACTCATCCCCCCTCCCAACACCTCTCCAGAAACCCTTAGTTTGTTCTCTGTATTTAAGAGTCTCTTGTGGTTTGCCTAGGTTTTCTATTTTTCTCTTGATTCAGTCTCAGTGGATTGTGTATTTGTAGAAATTTATCCATTTCTTCTAGGTTGTCCAAATTGTTGGCATATAATTGTTCACAATAATTTCTTTAAAAAAATATTTTTTTAACATTTATTTATTCTTGAGAGACAGAGACAGAGTACAAGTGGGGGAGGGGCAGAGAAAGAGGGAGACACAGAATCTGAAGCAGGCTCCAGACTCTGAGCTGTCAGCACAGAGCCCGACGTGGGGCCTGAACCCATGAACTGTGAGATCACGACTTGAGCCGAAGTTGGACACTTAACCGATTGAGCCACCCAGGTGCCCATGTTCACAATAATTTCTTATAACTTTTTTTCCTGTGGCATTGGTTGTCTCTTCTTCCATTTTTCATTTTATTTGATTCTTCTTTGTTGATTTTGTTTATCTTTTCAAAGAATCAACTCTCAGTTTTATTGATTTATTCTACCTTTTTATTTATTTCATTTATTACTGCTCTAACCTTTATCATTTTCTTCCTTCTGCTAACTTTGGGCTTAGTTTGTTCTTTTTCTATTTTTTCTTAAGGTGTAATTCAGGGTGGTTTATAAAAGGTCTTCTCTTTCAATGTAGGCATTCATCACTGAAATTTCCCTCAATACTGCTTTTGATGCATCCCATAAATTTTGGTAGGTGTGTTTTTGTTTTGTCTTGTGATAAAGTTTTTTAAATTTTATTTTAGAGGGAGTGAGAGTGCAAGCAGGGGAGAGGGGCAGAGGAAGAGGGAGAGAAGCCCTAGGAGGCTACATGCTCAGCATGGAGCCCAACATAGAGCTCAGTCCCATGTCCCTGGGATCAAGAGTTGAATGCTCAACCGACTGAGCCATCCAGGCCCCCTGTCTTATGATATTTTATAACTTCCTTTTTTGATTTCTTCTGTGATCCAATGGATTTTAAAGTGTTTAATTTCTATGTATTTGTGACTTTTTTTATTTGCTAATGTTATTAAGTTCTAGTTTCATTCCATTATGGTTGAAAAAATTCCTTGAAATGATTTTGATCTTAAATTTGTTGTTGTTTTGTGACTTCTCAATCTATCTATCCTGGAGAATGTTCTGTGAGCACTTGAAAAGAATGTGTGTTCTGCTATTGTGTAGAATGTTCTATGTATGCCTTTTAGATCCATTTGATATATAGTGTAGTTCAAGTCTATTTCCTTATTGGTTTTCTGTCTGGATAATCTGTCTATTATTATAGGTCGATTACTGAATTCTCCTATTATTGTATTGCTATCTATTTCTCTTATTTCAGAGCTGTCAATGTTTGCTTTATAACTTTTGGTGCTGTAATGTTGGGTGCATATATGTGGTGCATATATATATATATATATATAATTATTATATCCTCCTGTTGAATTGACCCTTTCATCATTATGTAACCTTCTTTGTCTCTTCCAACAGTTGTTGACATAAAAGTCTATTATTTCTAAACATAAGTACAGCCACTCCTGTTCTCTTTTGGATATCATTTGCACAGAATATCATTTTTCATTCCTTCATTTTCAGCCTATATGTGTCCTTAAATCTAAAGTGGGTCTCTTGTAGGGGCACCTAGGGTGGCTCAGTTGGTTAAGTGTCCAACTTCAGCTCAGATTGTGATCACACTCACAGTTCATGAGTTCGAGCCCTGCATTGGGCTCTGTGCTGACAGCTTAGAGCCTGGAGTCTGATTTGGATTCTGTGTCTCCCTCATCTCTCTGCCCTTCCTCCACTTGTGCTCTATCTCTCTGTCAAAAATAAATAAACATTAAAAAAAATAAAGTGGGTTTGTTGTAGATAGTATATAGTTGGGTCTTTTTTTTTTCCATTTTACCAATCTATGTCTTTTGATTGGTGAGTTTAATCCATTTACATTTAAAGTAATTACTGATAGGTAAGGAGTTACTATTGTCATTTTGTTGGCTGTTTACTGTCTGTTTTGTAGCATTTTTTTTTTTTTATTCCTCAGATTTGGTGATTTTGTTAAATAGTGATGCACTTTGATTTTTTTCTCTTCATCTTTTTTTGTATCTGTTGTAGGCTTTTCCTTTGTGGCTATCATGAGGCTTATATAAAACTCAATGTTGTAAATGTCTGTTTTGAAATGATAACAGCTGAAGTTCATTTGCATAAAAAACTTGACACCTTTCTTCCCCTCTACAAGTACTTTGTTATTTATGTCAGATTTTGCTTTTTTAATATTCTATATTCATTAGCCAATAATTTGTGGTTATAGTTCTTAATACTTCTGTTTTTTAACTTGTATAACATGGTTTAAAATGTTTAATGCACATTCTTTTAGTACTATATTTTGTATTTATCTTTATATTTGGCTTTACCTATGAAATTTATATTTTCATGTACTATTTCACATTGCTATTTAGTGACCTTTTCATTTCAACTTGAAGAAGACACTTTAGCAGATCTTGTAGGCCATGTCTAGTGGTGACAAACTCCCTCCGTTTTTCTTTGTTTCAGAAAGTCATTATATTTCCTTATTTCTTCTTATTTTCAAGGACCGTTTTGCCAGGTGTACTATTATTGGTTGGAAAGTTTTTTGTTTTTGTGTTTTTCTTTCAGCCCTTTGAATATATCCTCTCACTCTCTTCTAGCTTGTAAGGTTTAGAAATCTGCTTATGCTATAAGGGGTTTATAGGGATACACTTGTATATGATGAGTCACTTTTCTGCTGCTGCTTGAAAAATTCCCTTTGTCTCTGACTTTTGACAATTCAGTTATAATAAGTCTCAGTGTAGATCTCTTTAGGTTCAATCTATTTGGGATCTTTTGGGCTTCATGAATTTGGATGTCCATTTCCCTATCCTGATTTGGGTAGTTTTCTGCCATTGTTTCTTTAAACAAGATTTCTGCCCTTTCTCTTCTTCTTCTGGGACTTCCATATGCATATATTGATGTGCCTGATGATGCCCCATAAGTCCTGTAGGCTTTATTCACTCCTTTTTCCTTCTTTCTTCTTTTTGTTCTTCTCTTGTTTTTGTTATTATAACTGAAAGTTTGTTGATTCTTTCTCCCACTGTTAAAGCTCTCTATTGACTTTTTCAGTTTAGTTATTTGTTCTTCAGCTTCAGAATTTGTTTGGTTCTTTTTAATTTTTATTTCCTTGTTTAACTTCCCATTTTGTTCATATATTATTTATCTGATTTCATTTAGTTGTCTGTGTTCCTTGTATCTCACTGGGCTTTTAAAAGATAATTGCCTTGAATTATTTGTCAGGCATTTCTTAGATCTCCATTTCTTTAGGGCTGGTTACTGGTGCTTTATTTTGTTCCTTTGGTGGTATCATGTTTCCCTGATTTTTTTTTTAATGGTCCTTGTAGCTTCACTCTGCATATTTGAAGAAGTAGTCACCTTTTCCACTCTTTAAAGACTAACTTCTTCAGAGAAAACACTTCACCTTTCAGCCTGGCTAGAGATTATGGATAAACCAGTTGGTAGGGTCTGCAGGTAGGGTTGGCCTGGTCCCTGAGTCTATGTGCAGGTGGTTCTGGTACCTGGGGACCAACCTGGTAGCTGGGTCTGCAGGGGAGAGCCTGGTGTCAGGGACCACTGAAGTAGATCTGGAGCTCAGGTCTGTAGGGGCAGGCCTGGAGCCCAGGTACACAGGGACAAGTCACACACTGGAGTCCACTGGTATGGGCCTGGAGCCTAGGTCTACAGGGGCTGTCTTGGTGCTTGGTTTCACTGGAGTGGACCTGGTACCAGGTTACATGGTAAAATCAGGCACTCTTTTCACTCTTTTTCCCATGAGAGAGCTCTCAAGCAGAGGGGATCTCTCTCAGCACTCTACTGCATGGCCTTGGGGGAAAGGTGATGCAAGTAAAATGAAACTATCCTTCTTAACCTCTTCAATTCATCTTTTCTCATTTCCATACTCTACCCAGGAGCTGTCATCTGTCACCTGGATTATGGAGCTCTTGTTAAGGTACTCTTATCTTTTGATGATTTTCAAATTGGTGTTTTTGTGAAGGTGTGAGGGCTGGAAACTTCTATGGTGCCATCTTGCAGATGTCACTCTTGTACACAGCATCTTATTTAATTCTCACAAAATTTTATAATGTAGTATAGTTATCCTATTTTCTCCCAGATGATACTAGCAAGTGGCAGAACTGGGATTTGTTCCCAAATCTTTTGACTTCAAATCCTGTTTTCGTTCCATTGCCCAATGAGTTTGCCTTATTGAATTCTTTCCCTCTCTCTTCTGATATTTTCCATGTCCTTTTCATACCAGCTAACATCATACTACTCTTGTATCTCAGAAATTTTTATTGGATAAATTCATCTGTAAAACTTTCCCCAGGGGTGCCTGGGTGGCTCAGTCAGTTAAACATCTGACTTGATTTTGGCTCAGGTCATGATCTCACAGCTCAAAAGTTCAAGCTCTGCATCAGGCTCTGCACTGACAGCATGGAGTCTGCTTGGGATTCTCTCTCTCTCTCTCTCTCTCTCTCCCCCCGCCCCCTCTGCCCCTTCCCAGCTTGTGTTCTGTCTCTCTCAAAGTAAATGAGTAAAGGGATACCTGGGTGGGCTCAGTTGGTTAAGCGTCCAACTCTTGATTTTGGCTCAGGTCATGATCTCACAATTTGAGAGTTCAAGCCCTGAATCAGGCTTTATGCTGACAGCTCAGAGCCTGCTTGGGATTCTCTCTCTATCTCTGCCCCTCCCCTGCTCTCTCTCTCTTTCTTTCTCTTAAAAATAAATAATAAATAAATATTAAAAATAATATAAATAAATAAAAAAAGATTTTTCTTAAAGCATGGGCATGGAGGGATATTCCGTAGTTATTTTTGTATAGTTTTCCCCTAGAATGTTAGCCAATATAAAAATGCAAAATGGAAATAAATTTGTGTCTAGGAATATTTCTATACTCTGAAGATCTTTCCATATCAAATATGTCACAAAAAATGTAAACATTACCAAATGCCAAAAAATGAAGTGTATTTGTGTGGTATATGTTATATGTAATCTGTTACTATCATAGCTTCTACTATACCTTCTCTACCCATGACCCCCCAGAAGCCTTGTTACATGACTTAAATTGCTTATGTTTGGGGAGGACATTTGGTGATGCTAGCACTGGAATAGATAATGACTAACCTGTAGTCACCTCCTAGTCTCTTTCTACCAGAATAAATACCTGAGGGTCCATGGATGCCAAATTCCAGCAAAGTCAAGCTCATGCCTTAGGCATAGAACTTAGCTTTATTTTCTGTTGTCATTCTTACTGACTCTGCATTTCCAGATTTTAGTGCAGAGTTGAGAGGACCTGATGGCTTACCTGTGCTTCCATGCCTTAATTTATTTTTCTGAATTTAGTCTTTGAGCTCTAATACCTCTAGGATTGCTTAGAATTCTTTGACCGTATTTCCTCACCTACATCATCTTTTTGATTCCCTTTTAGAATAGTCAAATTATCTAGGATTTGGAGCCAAAGGAGTCTGCCCATTTGGATATCTATTCAAAACTGTGGAAAAGATTTGCTTATACAAAACCTGGGCAGGGCTATTTAGCTTCTTCTTCTATTTCTCCAGCACTTATGTCTTAACTTTATTTGGTATATCTAACTCCATTGTTCCTTCCTCAAGCATTTCAGATAAAGAACAGTTGAAGATACCTCAGAAAAGTTGTTAACCTCTGGATTCTAAGATGGTAACTTGAAAAGCCATTTGGCCTGACCAGGGAAGACAGTTTAGGGTTGGCTTAATGGATAAGTGTAGAGGTGTAGGGTTATTGTAAAGGCACTTGATACAAGTACTTTTTAAAAGCTTCCATTTAATTCTGTTGTTGTTGTTGGTTTTTTTTGTTTGTTTGTTTGTTTTGATAGCATAGATACACTAACCAGCTTTCAGATCTGTGGTTTCATTGGTTTCCTGAGAGCAGATCCTGGAGTGCAGAGAGGCTTCTTCCCACTGCGATCCTTTTCACTGCTGAGTCCAGTGGATTCTATGCCTCTGGGATAAAGAAGCAGCTCATAGGGGAAGGAGGAGACCTAAGCCTATAGAAAGGAGTTTGGTTGTAAAACAAAAGGTGAGGGCTTTCTAAATGCTGGTGGTTAAATTACAGCCCTAAAGGAAGATGGGAAGTGCGGTTTTAATCATTCATTTATTTGTTAAGCATTTATTGATTTATTGATGTGTTAGACTTAAGTAAGATCAAGGACCTCTTCCTACAGTCCTGTTGACATAAACTCTCAAACTGGTAAGTCACAATGTAATGTGGCAAGAAGTATAACAGGATATGGTAACTGATAGGGAAATGACATTTGAGCAAGATCTTGAAAATATCAGACTTCGCTTAGGTCTCTGTGATAAAGTTTTCCTTTCAGAATTGTTCAGGCAATTATGCCAAAGTAGCATAATGGAATTTCAACCATTGTTGAACACAAAGCTTGGGGTGTGTGTGTGTGGGGGGGCGGGGGTGGTAAGGTGGAGCTTGGAGAAGATTCCAGGAGGAAGTAAGGATTAAAGGAATGTCTCAGTGGAAGAATGTGTATTTTTATATATAAGAACATGTTGTAAATAGTTTTATTTTCTAGGCATCAATATACATCAGGATTTAGAATTTAAAAATGTAGGGCAATTATATATACACACACATTCACACCACAAATATAAAAATATATATAACTTTTTTCACAGAATTACTATTTCAACCTTGAAAGTTCCTTTTCACAACATTCCTAAATATGCAAATACTAATTGGCTTACATTATTATAAGAAAGAGTGCTAATAAAAAATAGCCTATATTTGAGTCTTAATTTGTACATATTAAGAAAGGTTATAATTTAAGAGATTGTGAAGCTTTGTCCCATGAATTAGAACATAACTCAAAATAAAGTATGACTAATTTAAGAAGTCGCCTAAAAAAACAATTTTCATGTATTCCAGAAATATTTTTTTAGAACTCAAAAAGAATATAAGATATTCTACCATGTGCTCATCACTTTAAATTTGTAGTTTTAATTGTTTAGTGGGGGAAGTTAAATACTCTAGTGCTGTAAGTGCTGAAAAATAATCTTAACTAGAATTGAGAATCAGAAATACATGGATGCTTTGAAAATATGTTTTCCTGGGTCCTTCCCAGACCCATCAAATCAGATCACCTGAAGCAGGTAGGAATATGTGCATGTAGATTTTTCAGATATATATCCTTGTGTAAAGTACCATTGTTGATAGAGGTGATTGACTTTAAGGTCTGTGAAGGCAGGAGTGGTCTTATTTTGTCCCTAACAACTGACATGTAATAGGTACTCAATTTGCAGAGTAGGTGGTAGATGGATAAATACATTGACTTGCTCTGTTTGAGATTCACTTAATGTTGTTTTTTTTCCCCTATTAAATTCAGACCCAGGACCAACAAAAAAATTCTTATTCTGGTGCTAGGAAAGGAGTGTTTGAGCCCGTCTAGTCTCTGCTGAAAGGTCTCGTTCTGTCGGGGCTTTAGATCTTGGCCTTTGTGCCTGTGGGGCTTAGTGTAAGACACTAATGAGCTGCAGCTGCTTCTCCATTGCCTCCTTTTTCTGGGCTTCTCTCTTGAGCTGTCTGTGCTCTTCTATCCCCTGTGCCCTGGCCAAGGATGTTTCCTAGCTGGGGCTGCAGGAGCTTACATGTCTCAACTCTGTCTCCTTAGATTCCTCCCCACAGCAGCAGAAAGGACTTTCTTCCTCTTCCTGTGTGGCAGGAAGCTACCCTTTTGTCATATCCTGTGTCTTCCTGCTCTGTGGCTTATGAGAAAACCTCTGTTCTAGTCCTTCAGACTTGGTCCACAGAGAGTTAAAAGATCAGCTATGGGAGATTTCCTAAAACCAACCAACTGGTACCTATTCTCCCTCAAGTGCCTAGCTCTTAAGATTGAAAACGAGAATTTTCATTATTTCTTCGACTTTGAATTATTTTAGGGTTTATTTTGAAAGTCAAAGCTAGAAAATGATTTCTTTGTTTTAGATCACTTTGAGCAGCAACATCTCAGCCTACCCCAAGAACTTGTTAAAAATACTGAATCTCAGCCTCCATCCTACATGCTGAATCAAAATCTGCACTTGAACAGCCTCCCCTGGTAGTTTGTATGTACATTAACATTTGAAAAGCAACCATTTTTGGTGATTTCTGCTGTGTTCCTGGAGTATCATCTCAGCTACAATAAAGAGCTAGTGATAGATTTGCTAGGAATTAAAAATGTACCAGAAATTATGTGTATCAGATCCCCGAAGCCAGAATCATACTTAATGAGAAAACACCTGCCAAAGTCAGGAATAAGACAAGAATGGCCAATATCATTATTACTATTTAAAACCATTTTGAAATTGTCATCTAGTGCCAATACAGAGAGCCATATGAATTAGGAAGAGGTAAAATCACCTCTACAGGTTATATTATATATCTGGAAAACTGAAAAAAAAATCATTTGAAAAAAAAAATCTAGCAAAACACTTAGGAGAAGTTAGGAAAGTACCAGGTTATAAAACCAATATGTAGAACTCAGTAGCTTTCATATATAAAAATAACTGGTCGGAAGGTAAAGATTGCTTTTATAATTGTAACAAAAATAACAAAAAGACCTAGGCATAACTCTAATAAACATATATGAAGAATTTAAAAAATATACCTGACTGACACAAAAGTAGATATAAATAGTAAGCCATACAGTAAGTTTGGATAGGAAGGCTCGATATCAAAATCTCTTCTGATAATATACATATTTTTTTCCTTGAAGCTAAAGAACAAATTGATTTTATATGTCATTTGTAAAAGCAATTAAACATAAATAGACCGGAAAACCTTAAAGGAAAACCTTAAAATCTTGCCCAATGAAGGGGGGCTAGATCTTAAACCAGATGTTAAAACAGATCACTTCTCTATATTTAGAAGAAAATTATATTGGCAAGTGAGTAAACAGATAAGCTAATGGAACCAAATAAAAAAATCCAGAAATAAACCTAATTGCACATGGAAATTTAGACCATGATAAAGGCAGCATCTGAAATCAGTGGAGAAAGACTTCAAAAAAGCAATATTGGCACCAGTGGAAAGTTACATGAAAAAGATAAAAATGGATTCATCTGCATATTGTATGCTGATGTAAATTCTAAATAGGTAAGAGATACGAATGTAAAAGATGAAATTGTGTAAATACTAGAAGAAAACATGGGTGAATCCTTCATAACATGTCAATGAACACTTCCCAAATTAAAAGAAAAGTTTGATAATTTGGCTATATTTTTAAAAATTTTGCATGGAAAAAGCCACTAAGAGCAAAGTAAAAATACAAGTGACATCAGGGAAAGATTTACCACTTCTCTCACAAAGAGTTAATATATCTAATATTTAAAGAAGTTCTACAAATTGAGAAGAAAAGCAACCTTCTAAAACTTGACAAGAAATCCATATGCACAGTTCACAAGAAAAGAAATGCAGACAGCATTTAAAGATACAAAAAGATGCTCATTTTTGAATGAAAGTTGAAGAAAAGTTGAAAACGAAAAGTACATTAAAACACCATCTCTCATCTATGAGACTGGCAAACATTAACGAGTGTAAGAATTACATTCTGTTGACAAGACTGTGGGGATATAGGTACTCCTCATTGGCTGATGGGAATACAGCCTTGGTGGAGGGAACTTGGCCATAACTGGCAATATTACATAAGAATTGCTGCTTGACCCTGCAATCCTACTTGAAAGTGTCTTTCCTAAAGATTCACTGGGAAAAGTATGGCTGACATGTACAAGGCAATTCATAATAGTACAAATGTGTAATAGCAAAATAGAAAACAGCTCAATTGTCCCTTCACACAAAGGAGGACCAAGAAGTAGTTAAAAGGCATGAAGATTATACCCTCCTATGGACATTTTTAGGTCGAAAAAAGTAAAGGATGGAACTGTGTCTATAATATGCTACCTTTTATCTAAGAAGGGGGGAATATAAATATATTTTCATATATTAATAAAATATTAGAAGGATAAACTACTGTAAATGGTTGTCTGAGGAGGAGGGAGGTAGGTAACAGGGTGATGGGGATAAAAGTGATTGCTAGTCTTATTTAAATATAGTTTGATAGGAGCACCTGGGTGGCTCAGTTGGTTAAGGGTCCAACTTTGGCCCAGGTCATGATCTCGCGCTTTGTGGGTTTGGGCCCCAAGTTCGGCTCTGTGCTGGCAGCTCGGAGCCTGGAGGCTGCTTCAGATTCTGTGTGTCTCTCTCTCTCTCTCTCTGCACCTCCCCTGCTTGCACTCTGTCTCTCTGTCTCCCAAAAATAAATATTAAATATAGTTTGATAATTTGGCCTTGGGACCATGTAAATGTTTTTACCCTATATTAAAACAAATCAGACAAAAATGAAAACAACAAAGAAGGCAAATCCATAAAATTGAAAAATAATGAAGCAAAATAAATATATTTCAAATTTGTGGATTTGTGTCTTATTTCATGTCACTTTAAGACACATGTAATTTAAAAATGCATTCTCGGGGTGCCTGACTTCTGCTCAGGTCATGATTTGCAGTTCGTGAGTTCCAGTCTCCGGTTGGGCTCTGGGCTGACAGCTCAGAGCCTGGAGCAGGCTTTTGGATTCTGTGTCTCCCTAGCTCTCAGCCCCTTCCCCACTTGCACTCTGTGTCTCTTTCTCTCAAAAATAAACATTAAAAAATTTAAAAAAAAGTTTTAACATTTATTATTGAGAGATAGAGACAGAGCATGAGCATGGGAGGGGCAAAGAGAGGGGGAGACACAGAATCCAAAGTAGGCTCTAGGCTCTGAGCTGTCAGCACAGAGGCCCACCCAGGGCTCAAACTCGCAAACCAGGAGATCATGACCCGAGCCGAAGTCAGACGCTTTGCCGACTGAGCCAACCAGGCAGCCTTAAAAAAAGTTTTTTTAAATGCATTCTTAGTGAAATATATCCTAAGGACAAAGAGAACTGCAAAAGAATTTTAAATTGTACTTAGTAATATTGTTAGTAATAATATTGGTGCTTTGAAAACATAATATGTATGTAATAGGCTAGAATAAATAAATAACAGTATTATGTCAGGAACTAAGATATTCAGCATAAAAGAAATACATACATAAAATTAGAGAAGTTAAATTAAAACCTGTATTTTGGAAAGATCTATACTCATGTATATTTTTCTTTTAAGAACAAAAAACCAAAAACAATAAAATTGATTTTCTAGCTCTGTACTTTAAAAAGGTCTAGAAATAATAACTCAGTAGCAACTAGTATCCCTGCCTTCCAGATTGTGGTCTCTAAATATTGTTTCCTGAGGCTCCTGGGAGAAATTGAAGATTCTAGGTCTGATGCAGGAAATACACAAGATAAACCTGGAACATTGTGTGGTATCAGAAAGCAAAGAAACTAATATCGACTACCGGGCTTTTAAGAACTCGGGAGCTAACTTGAAGGGATGCCTACTGGCCACAAATGGAATCATTTGAACATCAAAAAGAGTAAGTACAAAGCTGAAAAAAATCATATTAACAACCCATGTTTAAAACAAAACAAACTAATTGGTAATCTTTGAAAGTTGCTAGGCACCAACACATTATTCTGAAAAGGAAAGAATCAAGCATTTTTCCTGACTTCTCGGGCAAACTATCTTGGAGTTTCCAAATACTTTTGATGAAAAAAGTTGTCTTTATCGAAGAATTCAAACTACTGAGTTCTGAGAGAATGGGAGAAATAAAATCACCATTTTGTTTCCCATAATGAAATAATGACTATAGGTTATCAATGATCATCAATGGCTACTAGAATTATTGAGTGAAAGGTTGATGGAGAATCTTATAATGGATGGATCAGGCTGACAACATGTGAATGCACTCAATCTTAACATCAGAAAAAGAACGGCAATCAGATATCAGTTCCTTCCTGATGTGATGCAATAGGAAGCACACACCATCACCTAGGAAGTATCATTGCCAAAAAGCTGAACCTGAATCTAATCAAACCCTCACATCTAGCTACCAGGCTACAGGAGATAGAAGAACATAAGAATACAATCAGCCAGGGTGCCTGGGTGGCTCAATTGGGTAAATGTCTGACTCTTGGTTTTGGCTCAGGTCATGATCTCACAGTTTGTGGATGTGAGCCTGCGTGGGGCTCTGTGCTAACAGCCCGCAGCCTGCTTGGGATTCTCTAGCTCCCTCTCTCTCTGCCCATCCCCCACTCACTTTGTCTCTCTCTAAAAATAAACTTAAAAAAAAAAAAAAGAAATGCAATCAGCTAATCCAGAATGCAGGAAATTTACAAATCAAACAACTTGGTCTCTTTAATAATAAAAGGTAAAAAAAAGGGGGTAGGTGAGAGGGAATTGTTTTCAGTTAATAGAGACTTTCAAGACCAATCAAATGCAACATGTGGACTAAAGATCTCTATTCAAACCAACAAGCGGTGAAAATAAATTTATGAAGAAATAGGAAATTTTAAAAATCGGGGCAACATAAAATTTACCATTTTAAAGGAAGTAAACTAAACATTAATTGATAGATGAAATAATAAATTGTGTGTATGTGTGTGTAGTGGAATATTCAACCATAAAAAAATCATAAAATCTTGCTATTTGCAGTAACATGTACCTTCAGGGCATTATGCTAAGTGAAGTAAGTCTGAAAAATACTGTATGATCTCACTTTTATGTGGAATCCTAAAAAACCCAAAGCAACCAAAAAAATCAGGCTAATAGATATGGAGAACAGATTGGTGGTTGTCAGTGGCAGCAGTGGGGGTGGGAGTGAGAGAAATGGGTGAAGGAAGTCAAAAGGCATAAACCTCCACTTGTGAAATAAATAAGTCATGGGGATGTAATGTACAGCATGAGATTATTGTTAATACTGTATTGTATATTTGGAAGTTGCTAACGGAGTGGATCTTAAAAGTTCCCATCACAAGAAAAATTTTTGTAACTGAAGTGACAGATGTTAACTATACTATTATGGTGATCATTTTGCAATGTATACAAGTATCAAATTATGTTGTACACCTGAAACTAATGTTATATTAGTCAATTATATTACCATTTTCACAATTTTTACGTGTACAGTGGCAAGAAGCACAGTCATATTGTTGTGCAACCATCACCACCATCTATCGACAAACTTTTTCATCTTCCCAAAGTGAAACTTGGTACCCAAGTGACTTCCCATCCTCCTCCCCCCAAGTCCCTGGCAACTACTATTCTACTTTCTGTCTCTAAGAATTTGACTCCTATAAGTGGAATCAACAGTATTTGTCTTTTTGTGACTAGCCTATTTTACTTCGCATAATGTCTTCAAGGTTTCTCCATATTGTAGCATGTGTCAGAACTTCCTTCCCTTGTAAGGCTTGAAATCTACATTTTGTTTATCCACTATCCACCTATGGATATTTGTGTTTCCAGCCTTTGGCCATTGTGAATAATGCTGCTATGAAAATGAGTGTACAAATATCTGTTTCTGCTTTCACTTCTTTTGGATATAAACCCACAACTGAAATTACTAAATCATATGGTAATCCTAGTTTTAATTTTTGGAGAAATTGCTATACTGTTTTCTGCAATGGCTGTACCGGTTTACATTCTCACCAGCAATGCACAAGGGTTCCAACTTCTCCATATCCTCACCAACACTTGTTATTTCTGAGTTTTTGATAATAGCCATCCTAATGGCATGATACAGTATCTCCTTGTGGTTTTGATTTGCATTTTTCAACGATTAGTGATGTTGGGCATCTTTGTGCTTATTGGTTATTTGTGTATATTCTTTAGAGAAATGTCTTTTTAACTCCTTTGTCCATTTTTTAATTAGATTATTTTTGTTGAGTGGAAGGAGTTATTGATGTATTATGGATATTAACAGCTTATTAGATACATGATTTGCAAATGTTTTCTCCCATTCTGTGAGTTGCCTTTTCACTCTACAGTCTTTTGATATACAAAAGTTTTCAATTTTGATAAAGTCCAATTGATTTATTTTTCTTTTCTTGTCATATCCAACAAATCATTGCCAAATTCAATGTCATAAACCTTTTCCTCTATGTTTTCTTCTAAGACCTTTGTAGTTTTAGCTCTAAAGTTTAGGTCTTTGATCTATTTTGAGTTAATTTTTGTATATGGTATTAAGTCAGGTACCAACCTTATTCTTTTGCATGTGGATATCCAATTTTTTCAGCACCATTTGCTGAAAAGACCATCATTGTCCCATTGGTTGGTGTTTGTACCCCTCTCGAAAATTATTTGACCATATATGCAAGAGTTTATTATTGGGATGTCTATTCTATTCCAGCAATTGGGAAAATTTGAATAATGACTGACTAGATGATATAATGAAGAAATTAATAGTAATTTCATTAGGTTTGATAATGGTTTTATGGATATGTTATAAATGTTCATTTATTCGATATACACCATTTACAGATAAAATACTATAATATCTGGAAATTACTTTGAAATACACCAGTAGAGTGAGGAGGTAGGTGGGGCAAGAGAGATATGTGGGAGAGAGATGAAACATGATTTGCCAAATATTGGTAGTTGTTGAAGCTGGATGGTGGATATATGGGAATCTACTATATTATTCTCTCTTATTTTGTATATATTTGGAATTTTTCAAAAATAAAAAGTTAGAAATTATACAAGAAAGCATGTTTAAATATCATTGTACCACAGATGCCTGTAGGCATCTCAAACTTTACATGTCCCTGTCCTTGCCCTCCAAACCTACTTTCATCCAATATTCATCATCTTAGTTAATAGACCTTCATCACATAGTTGTTCAAGCCAAAACCTTGGAGGCATCCCTGATTTCCTCCATACCTCACAGTAAATCCATGATCAGATTCCTCTTGGATCCACATCCAAACCACTCATTTTTGCTGGTGCTTCCCTGGCCCAAACCACCATTATCTCTCACTTGGACAACTTTGGAAGCTCTTACATTTCTCTTTTCTTTCATCTCCCCATAGTCCAGGTCCTACAAGTCATTCTTGTAGTTGCTAGAGTAATCTCTTAAGAAATTAAATTGAATCAGATAAGTCAACTGCTTAAAACTCTTGAATGGATTTCCCTCATATTAATAAAATCCAGCTCCCACAAGGCTCTCTGTGAGCTAGGCTCTGCTTACTCCTCTCCCACTTTCTAGCTCTTCTTCCTGAAATATTTTGCCCTGAGAGGCAAGTCTCAGCCCAGTCTGGTCTCAGCCAAGGGTAGTCTCTTCAGAGAAGTGTCTTTATCACTCTATGGAAAGTTGTCAATTGCACTCCCAATGCATTATCCAAAAAAATCTATTGTTCTTTCCTAACACCTCTGTTCTTAAGTCTTATTTAATTATTTGATCACTTATTCATTGTCTGTTGTCTAGAATTTTTTATTGTCTATCGCCACTAGAATGTAAGCTCTAGGAGAGTAGGAATATTGTCTTAATTACTCCTACTTCATGTTGGCCTAGATTAGTGCCTACCTGGTGCTTGGGCAGATGCTATTTTTGTTGAATGAATTTGCTTCTAGGAGATTCTGGAATCATGTGAAATGCTTTATAGTTGTCTCTGGAGAAGGAACTACCAGAATTTGGAAGACTGCTTCTATTACAGTAGTGTAGGGCTCCATTATAGCCCACCTTAAATCGAGAGAAGAGGGAAACACACAAAGGAAAATCAGCAGAGCTGAACAACTGATTGTATGAAGGGGGAAAGAGATGAAGAGGGGAAGAGATCCACCCAAAAATGACATGGCTGGGGAATGATTGTAGTATCACTAACAGGAATGGAAACAGGAGGATGAGGGGAATTATGGATTCTGTTTTTTATATATCAGGATGGGATGCTATGTTAGCAGAGAATTTGATATGAGGAATGTGACCCAGGAGAGAGGTCACCTCTGGAGATACCACCTTGGGAATCATCTGCTTTAAAGTGCTAATTAAACCCATGGGGGTTGATTGGAAGCTGCCACAGGAGAGAGGCCAGAGAGAGAAAAGGGTGAGACAGACTGCAAGCCAGCAGAGGAGGAGCTCAGGGAGGAGGGATGGTCCAGTGCTGCCCTGAGATTGCTGAGAATGAGGTTGATAGAGGGCCAGTGAATGTTGGTTTTGAGTTATAGCATTCTCTGCTTTTCAAACCTCATTCTTTTCTCTACTATAAAAGTTGTTTATATTTTCTTTTTAGTCTATCAGCCTACTTTCCCCAAAACCCAGTACCACAAAAATTCAGCTTTTCTCTACTTCTAAAGTCCATGTCACATTCTAATCATTGCTTCTCACTGGGTTTCCCTCTTTTCTCAGAATGAATCTTCTATAGCCGCTTTCTCTATTTTTCACTAATCTGTCCATAAGCAGCACAACAGTAGTAAAATATGCATATACCATCCTTACTTACAGGAAAAACTCATATTTTCTTTCATTTATTTTTAATTATACAGCGATAAATTTATCTTAGTAAAAATGCAAACATTCAGCACCATAAAGGGTAAAAAATTATATTGCCCCCGAAATCAACCAACTTCCCTCTCCAAAGTTCACTATTGCTTATCATTTGGTGTATATCCTTACAGATATGTGTATGCATATATTTTATTATTATTATTTTTAATGCAACATCCATTTACTATCTCACAGTTGCATAAGTTCAGGAGTTTTGGCATAGCATAGCTAGGTTCTCCGATCAGGATCTCACAAAGGTTAAAGCAAACCGTCAACTGGGACTGAGAGCTCATCTCATGCTCATAGTTCTCCTCCAGTTTCCCAAGTTGTTGGCAGGAACTTGTGGGTGTAGAATTGAGGTCTCTTCTTTATAAGTTGGGTCTGTTTCAGTTCCTAGAGGCTGCCTGTCATTCTCTGCTTTCTGCCACTCTCTACATCATAGGATTTTTCTCCTGAGGGGGCATCAAGAGAATCTCCCTCTTTCTAAATTGAATAGCTCTGACATCTTTAAATGGCTCAACTGATTAGGTCAGGTACACCCAGGATTAACTAAAAATTAATTCTTTTGATTAACTAAATCAACTGACTCGAGGTCATTATCACATCTTTAAAATTCCTTCTGCCGTAATATAAGGTAACATAATCACATCATTTTCAGAAGTCTTATCCAAAGGAAAGAGTAGGAGATCATATAGGCATGCACACATATATTTTAGAGAAAGAAAAATTATAAATTTCAGGACACAGACTCAGGTGTGTAGGAAATATAAGTTTATTTTTCTATAATTGAATTGAATTTGTATTTTGAGTCCCTTTATGCTAGGTGATGGGGAAAGAAATCTCAAGTGAACTCAAAGTTGTCTTAGTCACACATATGCCCTCCTCCTACTGCGCTGTCTTCATACAGGATGGCATCTAAATTCTGGGAGCTTTGGGGTGTCAAAGTCTGGAGGTGAGGGGAAGGAGCTTAGGTGGTCCTGGGCCATCCCTTACCTACCCAGCTTGTTCTTGATTATCCATTTATGTTGATAAGGCACCCCTCCCCATCTGGTTCATAGAAGGTATGTCATGTCCTCCTAACATTCAATTTCAAGGCATCTTAGATCTGAATCTTCACGCACCTCTTGGGCATGCAGAAAACAAAGACCATTCCTCCTGTGTCATGCAGAAAGTAGGCAACTGTTTCAGGTGGTCTCGGGTTCTTTCAGCCTAGACTTGCCACAATCCCATTTCTGTTACTGTTCTGCACCATGTTGCCTTGCATTACCAAAGCATCTTATCACTTCTTTAAGTTTGACCTCACAGTGAAGGCATAACTCCCTTTTCCTCTTGGATTTCCCAAATTTGTTTTAGATTTCCATTATTCTTCCTTTGTGAAGACTAGTTCTTAAGACCCACATCAGCATCAAATTCTTTTGCTTCCTTTCTGATACTCCCCCTATTCCAAGTCTGTGAACCATTTTTGTAATCTGAGAGTAGGGTGACCAAGTAACCTGGTTTTCCTGAAATCAAGAAGGTTCTGGAGATGTGGCATTTTCATTGCCCAAACTGGGAAAGTTTGGGGCAAACAGGCATGTGTTAGTCACCTAATCTGGGAGTGGGACTGGGGATGAGTGGTGAAGGAGAAAACTGGCTCCAATTGATCAAGAGTTCTTCCAAGTCTTTTCTTTTTGGCATAAACATTAAACTCTAAATCTCTCAGGGATTAGATATTTTTTGAAATGCACAGCAAACAATAAACTATTTTCATAGTTCCTGTTTTTTTTGTTTTTTTAATCTCTTTCTGGATTTTTCCATGCTCACCCTTTCTCCCTTTGGACTGGCAGCCTCTTTAGACACATTGTCCTATTTTGTGTTTTAATTTCCTTCTTGGATATTGCCTGTTGTGTCACTTTTCTGGCCCCTATCCTCTGTAATTCATGGACAAGTCCTTTATTGGAGCCCAGAAGGGATTTCCCAGGGCTCACGCTCCAGCCTGAGCTGGGGACCATTAGCCTCTGCTTCTCTAAGAGAGCTACCACAGGACACCCCAGATCATCAGGGTGGGCCAGGGGTATGGGTAGACTGGAAGAACATATTCGAACCTGTGTTATTACTTACATTTTATTCTAATAAAAAAAAGAAATTGTTATTAATATCATTTTATGAACTGATACCGATGCTCACACTCAATGTGATGTCAGACGATCACAGAATACAAATAACATGTGATGTATCCTGAGGGAAGAATGGCAGGTCCATAATGTGGAAGGGGATGACAGTGACATCCTCATTCTCTATCTGCAGCTTATTGAAAGTATTGCAATTTATGTATGCCTGGGTGAGTGAACTGTATTGATTATATTGTCTATATTCCATCAAAGCAAATGTTATAAAATATTCAAATAACTCAGAATATTAAAGGTTATATCAATAATGTGAGCACAAGAGTAGTAGGACCCACCCTCACTCCCACTCATGCTTCTCCAGCTACACTGGTCTCCTTGCTTTTCTTCAAACACACTGGACACATCCCACCTCAGAGGCTTCGTTCTGGCTGGTCCTTATGCCCCACATGCCCTTTCTTCAGTTATTGGCAGGGCCCAATCCCCCACTTTCTTCAAGTCTTTGCTCACATGTCACCTGGCTATCATTTAAAACTGCAATGCCCACCCTTATAATTCTCATTCCTTTCATCTGCTTTATTATTTTCTTATACTAACAATTATCTTCTCACATGTCTTATAATTTACTTATTTATTATGTCTATTATCTGCTCCAGTGTAAACTTCATGAAGACAGGAAAATTTCCTTTGTTGCTATATTGCCCATGCTTAGAATAGTGCCTAGCATATGGCAGACCATACAGATATGATGAGTCAAGGTTAGAAAATTGCACACCCTTCCCACTTTTAGTACAAGTTCTTCACTACCCATTATATTTGAAAATGTGCAAAAGTGCCCCCCACCCCATTTATTTCTAGAAGTTTCCAACATGATGCATCACTAAGTGTTCACACCACGCAGTCTATTTTGCCAGCTGTGGTCACACTTAGCATCTGGCCCTAGTGCTCACTCATGTGAAACCACTTGGAGAAGCCTCACTGCTAATGTGGTCCTTGGAGAACAGTGAAGTTCTGTTTATGCCAGGTACATCCCAGGTTGTTTTCCCCAGACTTTCTGTATAGGGAGAACTTCATGGTGGCAGTGTGAGTGGAAGAGAGAGCCAGGAAATAGCCTTGAGCTACATCTGCACAACAAACACCCCACTTTTTACTGAGATGCTCTGTTTATTTGGAGTGGTTGGAGGCCTTGGGAGCTAGACTGGGCACCAGTTGGTACTGAGGTCTTCATAGTGGGGGCTGGGAGCTTTCTGCCATGCTTTGTTGCCTTCAGCTGTGGGCCATCTTTGTGTCCAGAATCTCACAGGTCACTCTTTACTTCCCTCTCTCTATTGAGGACACAAAATTTGTTTCAAAAGGATTAGATTCTTTTACATGCTTTTTCCCCCCTCCATTTTTTGTTCTTTCCTCACAGAACA
Source organism: Neofelis nebulosa (assembly GCF_028018385.1). Lineage (NCBI taxonomy): Eukaryota > Metazoa > Chordata > Mammalia > Carnivora > Felidae > Neofelis > Neofelis nebulosa. Next base: position 69,549,728 of record NC_080789.1, read on the forward strand.
CTGCCTTTCTTCTTTCAAATGTAAAACATATCTTCCGTGCTTGTAAATATGTGTGAATGTCCATTTGTACATGTCTGTATTGGGGGAGGGGGGGCTGTGGTAACAGAGAAGAAAAGTTATATTAGCAACAGCCAGCAAAAGATGGCCCATTATACTAATATTGTTCATTTCTGAGTGAAATATGATTTTAAACCTTGTAGATGTTATACCCCAAACTTATCAGCACTTCCTGAACTTGTGTGCTCTGCCCTTCTCTACAAAATATACTCCTATATCCTCTCTCTCTCTCTCTCATGATCCAACTCAAATATCATTTCCTCTATGAAGCCTTTCCAGCTCTCCCAGGAAGAGAAAGAACTAATTACTGACTTGAATGCATAAAGTTGACTAACTGAAAGCTTAATGGAGCAATCACCTTATTATGCTGGCTTCTCAACATATGTATGAATAATGTACAGAAATAAAGTGCTATAGGAAGATCAAGTAGCTTTGAAACCACTAGAGAGACAACTGCTAATTGCAGAGGGCTAGTTTAAATCCATTGGAAAAGATGCACCATTGATGAAAGTAGGAAATAGTTTGCTTTCCCGTTACCATAAAGATGAATGATTTTACTCCTCTGACCAGGAGAGGCGGCAGAACCCCAAACTCTGGGTCAACTAGCCTCTAAATCTCTGCTGGAACCAAAGGTCTCATTTTTACTTCTGAGAGGTTTTATTTTTTTTCCTTTACTTTTATTTAAAAAAAAATTTTTTTTTGGACATTTATTTATTTTTGAGACAGGGAGAGACAGAGCATGAACAGGGGAGGGTCAGAGAGGGAGACACAGAATCTGAAACAGGCTCCAGGCTCTGAGCTGTCAGCACAGAGCCCAACTCGTGGCTAGAACTCACAGACCACGAGATCATGACCTGAGCAGAAGTCGGCCGCTTAACCGACTGAGCCACCCAGGTGCCCCTTTCCTTTATCTTTTTAATGCAATGGCCACTCATAGTATATACTGTGAATCAAGAGAAAGTCCTCCAAAACATTTTTTTCATGAATATTTTTGAGACTTGAACTTATTTCAATAACTGGCTTGTCCAAAAAAAATTTTTGATAATAATGGTTTTACTGAGTGCTTGTTATACACTTGGTATTGTTCTAAATGATTGACATGTATTAAATCATTTAATACTAGGGGCGCCTGGGTGGCGCAGTCGGTTAAGCGTCCGACTTCAGCCAGGTCACGATCTCGCGGTCCGTGAGTTCGAGCCCCGCGTCAGGCTCTGGGCTGATGGCTTGGAGCCTGGAGCCTGTTTCCAATTCTGTGTCTCCCTCTCTCTCTGCCCCTCCCCCGTTCATGCTCTGTCTCTGTCTGTCCCAAAAATAAATAAAAAACATTAAAAAAAAATTAAAAAAAAAAATAAATCATTTAATACTAGAGAAGCTCCTTGAGGTGGGTATTATTATTGTTATTATTTACAGATAAGGGGCCTGAGATGTGGAGAGGTTAATTAACTTGCCCAAGGCCACTCAGCTATGAGATATGAGCCCAGGTGGTTTGTTTCTAGAACCTTTGCTCTTCACCAACATGGCATTTTACTGCCTCTCTTTAAAAAATTAACCTTTAATACTGATATTCCAGTTTACATTTTACATGATAAATACAGAAAAAAGTATTTATTATGAAAACTATAAAAATTACTTTATCTCACACACAGTATTTTTATTTAAAAAACTTTCTTTTATGTTTATTTATTTTTGAGAGAGGAGAGACAGAGTGCAAGTCAGGGAGGGGCGGGGGGTGGGGGGGGCGGTTGGATATAGAATCTGAAGCAGGCTCCAGGCTCCGAGCTGTCAGTGCGGGGTTTGAATTCACAAACAGTGAAATCATGCATGACCTGAGGTGAAGTCTGATGCTCGACCGACTGAGCCACCCAGCCACCCCAGTGTTCTTGAAGTTTATAATGTTTAGGCTGGTTTTGGAGGGAAAGCTAGCACCAGGAACCACAAACCCTCTACTTCTTATTGTAATTAATGCTTCAATACCTCCCCAAGCCTCTTAAGCATTTTATTATTTTGTTTTTACATTACATTTATTGGTTGCCTTAATCCCCCTGAAATGTAAGTCTCATAAAGGCAGGGGTCTCATCTGTTACTTCTATCTTCAAGAAGGCTACAGCATAACCCGGAATACAGTGGGTGCCAAATAAAGCAGACCCAGCCTTATTATTTATTACATAGTCATTATGTTATATACATTTTACATTATGTACTTAAATTTATGACATATTATAAAGATATAAATTATATGTTAAATATATATTAAATATTTATGTATTTAAATATTATAAATATATACATGTAGATAAAAATATAAAATTATTATAAACAAACAAATTAAGAAAAATCCTAACAGCCCATCAATATTTGTTGAATTGAATGCTTATTTTTTGAAATTATTCTTCACTGCCTTTTGTCCGTGAATAATGTTATAGCTCTTTTGTGTGTAGCATTGCATAATTAAAGTTCTTTAGAAGAATGAAGGCATAGTCAACAACCTAACATTTAGTAGACTTTGACAATTGTGTCTTCATAAATACATCCAATGTGGCATTAATAAATAACTCATCTTCACCTTGTGTTCCAGCCCAGCAATCCCAGACCATCCTTGTCACACCTCCCTTTTTATCTTGCACTTGCTGAATTTTTGCATTATCTTCAGGACTTTGCTTGAATGTCAGTCCCCAGGAAGGTTTCCCACACACAGCTCTCTACAAGAACACTTTACACTTTTTCTCCCTGGGATCTCAGAGCACTCTGTAATTACTTGTTTACATGTCTGCTTCCCTGACTAGACTTGTTAATCCTAGGGGAAGGATTATGCCCTATGTATTTTTGTATCCTTGGCACCTGGCACATAGTAGCTACTCAGTAAATAGTGCATGAATGAGTAATCTTGATGAACTCAAAGCGGAAGTCAGACAGACTACCTAAACAGTAAGTAGGATAGGTGAAGATAACATTTTTATTTTGATATCCTCTATTTGAAATACTGTGCATAGCATTACTAAAAGTGGTGGGATGTTGGATTCAAACCACTCTTAAAATATTTTTAAAAGTTTGTAGTCAGATGAGTTAGCCATTATTTGCAAGGATCTCACATTAAAGTTCTATTAATTGAAGCAAAAAAAAAAAAATGCTGTGTGTGTTGGGCCAGAAGAAGCCCTTCTCAATGTTGACAGTACACAAATGAATTTATTCTGGGTGATTAGTAGGACACATCAGCAATGCATTATACATTTTCCCTTGCAAAGGCAGCTCTTTCTCACTAATTTATATATAGGCAAAAGCCACATCCAGCACAGAAAACAAGATAAAAATAACTGCATGTATTTATAAGCAACTACAGTTACAAACCAGTACATTCTCCTTTTGAGAAAATAGTGTAAAATTCAAGCGTGGGTGGTAGTTTGATTATGGAGATCTGTCATCTGTTTTCAGATACATTTCAAGAAAAGCACTGGCTAATTAAATTTATTATTCATCCTTTTCCTTCAAAGTAAAGCCCATGCAAATTATCTGCGGCAAACCAGATTCCTAAGGAAAAAGCACCACCATCTGAATTGGGCCCAACTCACAGCTCTTTCTAGTAATAAGAGATACAGGTGAATTGGAGAGGAAAGTGTTTTGGTAGAGTTTTCCACGGGAAGACATATTCTTTGGTCTTCTTTCCCTTAGCCAAGTTAGGAATCTTCGATGCTTTCAAATGAAATAAAAGTCACATCTTTTTCGCTGCAAAAAGAAACCCCAGTCTTCCTTTCTGTAACATTGACTACTAACGAGCAAGTCACCAGCTATTTCTCTGTGTATTTTCTTGGACTTAAAACAGTCATGCACATCTGGTTTGGAAATTGAGAATGCTCCCTCTTTTAGGTTAACAGCAAGAGTGAAATAAGAAAGGTAAATCAGCCATCTGCTGAAGAGCTCACTAACCAGGCTACAGGGGGTGGGCAACATTTACCTCTCAAGGAATCTGGGTTTCAAAGTATTCACAGTATCCTGTTTGTCTTCCTGATGCTGTCTCATCCTCTAGAGCCTGGCTAATGATCTACTAAACATATGGCTGGGCCTGCTTTCCTTTCCCATTTTCATTACAATTTAAACTTCTGGAGGGCAGGGCTATGCACCTTGTTTTTTTTGTGTGTTTTGTTTTGTTTTTGTGGCTGCAGAACACCTGGAATACTTTTATGCTCAATTTTGGGCCATATTTCAGATGGCTCTGGATTGGTCTTGAACAATTTTACTGAACAATGTTAATTCCCTCCTGTACCAAGGTTGTTTGATTGTGTCTTTTTAGAGGTGCTACTGATAATGCAAACAATAGGTTTTAAAGGTTTAATAATACAAGAAATTTAGTATTAAAAATCGCATAGGTGGTTTCCTAAGTTTCACGCATCAGGACAAAGCAAGCACAATATTGGTTACTTAGGGAAGGCGCATGCATTTTTGTAATAAAATATTTACAGAACTTCTTGGTATTCTGGGAGTATGTAATTAAAATTCTGATACTTTGAATACTTTCAGTACTAATCACAGGAATGTAAACTAAACCCACACATATTCGATCACTTAAAATGCCCAGGGAAAGATGAAATTGCCCAGGTATACCTTATGTTACTGTCTTTCACTTTATATTTACTAGCTGCAATTGAGATATGAGTCTTGCTAAGTAAATTTCATATATTTGTAAGAATAATGGTCAATGCTATTGGTACTAAGAACTATAATTTTTGCATCTGCCCTTTATAAGAAATTTATTAAAGAAACTATTTCCCAAAAAGAGAGCCTGGCCCAGCAGAAAGGCATTGAGTTATGGTAACGTTCCTTTCTAATTCCAGCTCTGTGACTTTCTTTTGTCTGAACTGAGACATACTTAACCCTTCCAAGCCACTGCTTCCTTATCCAGAAAATACAGTTAATAATTCCCACTTATGGGGTACTTGTGTGGTTTAAACTAGAAAATTTATGCAGAGTGCTTGGCATTGAGTAAACACTACAAATGGTAACTATTAATATAAAATAATGGAGACATTATTATCAGTATAGATCTTTTCAGATGAAAGCAATAATCAAGGTTTACAATGCATATTTTGAAAAAGATAAGTTTTTAATCAGTGGGCAAAATTCCTGAAGTTCGCCTTGATTCAATTCTCCTTATATTCTTAAAGACAGTTTATGTCAATTAACTCTCCCTATTCCTAAAAATTTCCTTAATTATAATTCTGGTTTTCACTGTAACTGGCTCCAGATTATCCATTTGTTTCGTCCTTTCATCCATTCTGCTAATCCAGCCATCTAATAATTAGTATATGTGCTGCTGAAGCGAGCACAGCCATCTAATCAATTTTGAGTTTATTCTTTGCACTGGGCACATTGAAACATAAATGCTCCCCACAGGAGAAGGCAAGTCAGAGCCAGGGGTGGCTCAGAGACCATCGAACCTGGGAGTGAGTGTCATCTTCCGAACTTGTTATTTTGGGGCTCATGACACAACCTTAAATTTTCTCTTATCAGGTTCTTCATCCATAAAATGAAACTACCTCCTCTCCATCTAACAGGATTGTTAGGATGTACAAATGAGATAAATGTGAAATAATCTTGTAAGTAATACATCATGATAAAATAACTAGTATTATTAATGATAATATCAGTTGGTTTTGGGTCTATTTTGAGAACTTCTTTCCAGAGAGTGCAGCGTTTCTGCTTTCTGGATCTGCTACTTACAAATGTAATCAATTAATTATTGGTCTCTTCCATCCAGTTGACCTTTTTCCTTTCAGCTACATTGGCAAGTCTCTTTGCCTTGCACTTACAAGATTGTACAGACCAGGCTGTGATTCTGATTAAGCCCACGTGGAGTTTAGAATTAATGCTCATATTCATTCTTTTTTAAATTTTTTTTTTTTCAACATTTTTTATTTATTTTTGGGACAGAGAGAGACAGAGCATGAACGGGGGAGGGGCAGAGAGAGAGGGAGACACAGAATCGGAAACAGGCTCCAGTCATATTCATTCTTGATGCCACCTAAATTCACATTTTTGGTGGGTGGCAAAGTTGTGGCATGAACGTATGTGGCGGTGGAGTAGCTCTATACTTTAAGGACCTTCTTAAATTCTCCTTTGGGTAAGAATTAAGATACAAAACAGTATCAATTGCCTATGACTTGCCTAAATTGTATTTTTTAGAAGAATTTCTAGTGGCATATGAAAAACCTGCAAATTCTAAACCTTCATGTTTCTAAAATATTTCTGAGGAGGTATCTCCAATGTCCAAAGAACTTTCTAAACGGAGGCTGATAGTTTGATCAATGCTTGACTCAGTTTTCTGGGAATGAAGTATGGAACTTTCTAGCAGAAAATTTGGCATCCATTTTATAGCACATTGCATGGAGGGGAGCAGAAGTAAAAAGCACTTTCTCCAAGACGGCATACCTATGCTCATGAGGACCTTGTAGGATATGTGCAGTGTTGGCCATAAGCAAAGCAGAATGGGTGGCTGCTTATAAGATGTGATATTGGTAGTGTCAGGTTCTTGGCTCAAAGATCACCCCATCCAGGCATAATAGATCTTGAAATGCCACCACTTGGAGAAAGAACACATGGTTCTTTGGGGAAGATTTATAAGCAACATTAACTACAAAAATAGTCCCTCATCCAATGAAAGGTATACTACCTCTATCCCAGCACACAGACAGGCACTGGGTACCTGGAATGAGCTTAAGGAACAGACAGCTAAATAGTTTATAATGAACAGTAAATCAGACTGAACCCCTTCCTCCTTCTTATGTAGCCCGCATGATTCAGGGGCTACTTGACTCGAATCTCTTCCAGTGCCAGGGTTCAGTCCTAAATCAACCATGGGAGTTCCAGTCTCCTTGGTAATAAGGGGTCCAGAGCGAAGTTGAAGCCAGTCATCACATGACATTCCACTGCCAACTGTCCCTACTTGATCTAAGTTGGCTCTGACAGATGAATTTGTATACCAATGTTGGGGGTAGTTTTCTTTTCTCTTTCTTTGCTAGATATAACCAGGAAAGCATGTTGCCCATTGTTGCTGGTTCCCAGAGGACAGCTGCCAGAGGACAAGGACAACACACTGAAGAGGGCAGAGCCAAATGAATACCAGAGAAACAGAGTCAGAACCCTGTGCCTGGAGTTTGGACATCCTATTACAGAAATAATAATTTTCCTTATTGTTTAAAAAATGTTGAGTTTGTTGTCTGTATCTTTAAAAAAATTTTTTTTAATGTTTATTTTTAAGAGAGAGAGAGAGAGAGCAGGAGTGGGGAAGGGGCAGAGAGAGGGAGACACAGAATCTGAAGTAGGGTCCAGGCTCTTAGCTGTCAGCACAGAGCTCTAGGCGAGGCTGGAACTCGTGAACCATGAGTTCCATGAGAACCATGAGATCACGATCTGAGCTGCAGTTGGACGCTTAACCGACTGAGCCACCCAGGCGCCCCTGTTGCCCATATCTTTTAGCGCAAAGCATTCTAACTAATCTAGCCTCAGCAAAAACTTGTTAAACAATTTTTCAAGTGAATGAATAAGGGTAAACGTGAAGGGGGAGAAAGCCAGGGAGGCTGGGGTGGGGGGGTTGGGGTGTGCCCGGCCAGTGAAGAGCTCAGACATCTGTGGCTGGAGTGGATTCCTGGACGGGGCCTCAGCCACTGAGCTGCTTTGTGCTGGGGTCTGGGAGGAGCCCTGGGAGGAGCCCGGTGAGGGACTGCCCAGGAGCTTTGCTGGCGGAGTGCCTGCTGGGGTCCGCCAGGGCGGAGGTGAGCACTGCCCCCGCTCCGGGCAGGCTCCAGGATTGGGCTCCAGGCGCGCCAAATTCGCTTTCACTTGTTTACTTTTTTACCAGAATTGCAAATTCTGTGAGATAGAGTGCTTTGTCTACTTTGTTCGCTGCTGAGTCCCTTCACCACCCAGAGGAGTGGCTGCCACAGGTAGGACTTGATGGTAATATATATATAAACATATATTATTATATATTAATATTAATTATATAATATATTATAATATACTATTTATATATTATATATTATAAATTATTATATATTATATATAAATATATATGAGTATTATATATATAATATTATATATATATAGTTTATTTATGTATTTTGAGACAGAGACTGAGAATCCCAAGCAGGCTCTGCCTGATACAGGGCTTAAACTCAGGAACGTGAGATCGTGATCTGAGTTGAAATCAAGAGTTGGATACTTAACCAACTGGGCCCACCCGGGCACCCTCATATTTTTAATGTTTAAAATGTCTTTGTGGAGATATAATTCACATAGCATAAAATTTACCCCTTCGATGTGTCCAGTCCAGTGGTTTTTAGTAAATTTGCAGAGTTGTGCAACTGTCACCACTATCTAATTTCATAATGTTTTCGTCACACCAAAAAGAACCTCATTAGCAGTCGTTCCCATTTCCTGTACCACCAACCTCTGGAAAGCACTAAGAAGAATCCTAATAGTTCTTGCTCAGTTTCCCCCATTTACTACCATTATGGCATACTCCTCATCCTGTCATATTGCCCCACGACTGCCCACTCTCCCTCAGACCTGGCACAGAAGTCCCCAGGTGTCACTGCTCCTTCAGGTCTTCATTTCCTTATGAATCTTTCCTGTCTTGTACAGCTTCATATTACATAAATTTGAGTGCATTTCTTCTATTAATCTGTCTCAGTTTGATTTTTAGACTCAGCCAGAGACCCTAAGAGGGTCAAGGAAAACTTTTCCTTCCCAGGGCACCTGGGTGGCTCAGTCGGTTAAGCGTCTGGCTTTGGCTCAGGTCATGACCTCACGGCTTGTGAGTTCAAGCCCCACATCAGGCTCTGTGCTGACAGCCTGGAGCCTGCTTCAGATTCTGTGACTCCCTCTCTTTCTGCCCCTCCCCCACTTGCACTCTGTCTCTCTCTCAAAAATAAAATAAACATTAAAAAAAAACAACAAAAAACTTTTCCTCCCCTATAGTATTAAGACTGAATTTTTAAGAATTTGAGATGTTATTTACATACCATACAATTCACCCTTTCAGGTGGTTTGTATGTATGTATGTATGTAAGTATGTATGTATGTATGTATGTATTTATTATATGCTTTTAAAAATAATGTTTATTTTTGAGAGAGAGAGCACAAGCAGGGGAGGGGCAGAGTGAGAGAGAGGGAGACGGAGGATCCAACAAGCGGGCTCCATGCTGACAGCAGAGAGCCTGCCATGGGGCTCAAACCCATGAACTGCGAGATTCTGACCAAGCTGAAGTCAGATGCTTAACCAACTGAGCCACTCAGGCACCCCTCAGTGGTTTTTAGTATAACAAAGTTGTGCAGCCATCCCTTTGTCTAACTCTGGAACATTTCATTGCCTCAGAGTGAAACGCCATACACCTTAGCAGTCTCTCCCCATTCTCCTCCCCTCTCAGCCCCTGGAAACCACTAATCTACTTTCTGTCTCTGTGGATTTGTCTATTCTTGACATTCCACATAAAAGGAATCATGGGATAGATGGTCTTTTGTCACTGGCTTCTTGCACTTAGCATGAGGTTTTCTTTTTTTTTTTTTTCAGTTTTTTTTTTCAATATATGAAGTTTATTGTCAAATTGGTTTCCATACAACACCCAGTGCTCATCCCAAAAGGTGCCCTCCTCAATACCCATCACCCACCCTCCTCTCCCTCCCACCCCCATCAACCCTCAGTTTGCTCTCAGTTTTTAACAGTCTCTTATGCTTTGGCTCTCTCCCACTCTAACCTCTTTTGTTTTTTTTTTTTCCTTCCCCTCCCCCATGGGTTTCTGTTCAGTTTCTCAGGATCCACATAAGCGTGAAACCATATGGTATCTGTCTTTCTCTGTATGGCTTATTTCACTTAGCATCACACTCTCCAGTTCCATCCACGTTGCCACAAAGGGCCATATTTCATTCTTTCTCATTGCCACGTAGTACTCCATTGTGTATATAAACCACAATTTCTTTACCCATTCATCAGTTGATGGACATTTAGGCTATTTCCATAATTTGGCTATTGTTGAGAGTGCTGCTATAAACATTGGGGTACAAGTGCCCCTATGCATCAGTACTCCTGTATCCCATGGGTAAATTCCTAGCAGTAGCATGAGGTTTTCAATGTTCATTCATGTTGTAGCATGTAGCATGCGTCAGTCCTTCATTCCTTTTTGTGGCTGAATAATGTTCCATTGTATGGATGTACTATACTTTATCCATTCATCAGCTGACAGCTGGGGTATTTCCAGTTTGGGGCTACTATGAATAATGCTGTTGTGAAGATTTATCTACAGGTTTTTATGTGGACATGTTTTTAATTCTTGAGGATATATTCTCTTGGGTGTGTGTGTGTGTGTGTGTGTGTGTATGTATATATTATTACATATACATACATTTACCTATTTGAGTAATTTCCAGAATGTTCAAAGTGGCTGCAACCTTTTATATTCCTATCAGCTCTTTGAGGGTTCTAATTTCTGTACCTTCTAGCCAACTCTTGTGACTTGTCTTTTTAATTGTTGCTATTTTAGTAGTTGTGGAGTGATACTTAATTGTGGTTTTTCAAACATACTTAAAAAAATTTTTTTTTAATGTTTATTTATACTTGAGAGACAGACAGACAGAGCATGACCAGGGGAGGGGCAGAGCAAGAGAGGGGCACAGAATCTGAAGCAGGCTCCAGGCTCTGAGCTGTTAGCACAGAGCCCGAGGTGGGGCTCAAGCTCACGAACCATGAGATCATGACCAGATCCGAAGTTGGACGCTTAACCGACTGAGCCACTGGTTAAAAATAACCAATAAATCTGGATCAAAAACCTCATTTGACATGTGTCATGAGGTTTTTTTGCTGCCACCCTCTGCTTACCTTGAGAGGGTATCTTCTTGAGAACTCCTAGAACAACTGGCAGAGCAAAGGTAATCCCTGGAAATCTAGTGAACTGGTGGGCAGGAATTCTGTGAGTGTATGTAGCAATTCATACTCTGATGGACCATTCAATATATCTTTGATTTAAAAAATGGAAAACAAATAAAATATTGCTTAGTAACTACAGTGTATTTAGTAAAAAAAAATATCTTTAGAAACATGAGCTTTGGAGAGTAACAGGATAGAATAAGTGATAAAAGAGGTCTTAACTGAGGCAGCATTTCATAACGCTAAGAGCACAGCATCTGGACACTGCCTGAGTTTGAATCCCATCTCTTCCACTGCCTAACTGTATAAATTTGGACAAGTTTTTAACCGTTCTGCTTCTCCTACATCTCTATCCATCTGCAAAATAAGGAAAGTTTTTCTGCCTATTAGTGTTGGGTGGACTAAATTAGTCATTTATGTAAAATGCTTGAAACAGACCCTGAGGCCATAAGTGCCATATAAGTGCTGCTATGATTATTATTCCCAGCTAAACTGCTATGGCACACTCTCATTTTAAAAACAAAAACAAAGACATAAAGGCCTAGAACATTGCAAAGACTTGTTCAGATTACAATCAAACTCATCTTCATAAACACACATTTCTTGACCCTCACACCCACACTCTACTCCACTGCCTCCTTATTTGAGTAAGAAGCCAGTAAAACACAAAGCAACACAGACATTTCTGGACGTATCTTTCTCCCATTACTGTTTCTGCTCTTGACCGTATCAGAAAGAGGAAGGGCTGTAGCAAAGGAAGATGTATTCTTTGTTAAGACGTCAAGTACAATCTTCCTATTCCGTTTGGTTTGACCAAATTGAGACTGTCAGTGCTCTGGACATGCCTCAGGATTTGGGGATGGGTCAGCAGGCTCTGTCTCACTGATTCTAGAGGAAAGGAACTTGGTCAAAGAATGTGAGATCCATTTCCGGATGTAGTTGTTTCCTGTTATTACTGTGCTCCTATAATTGAAATAATAACGATGGCTAATGATTAGCATGGATTTCTACTGGGTTTTAATCAATCACATAGCTAAGTAAACTTATGTTGCTGAGAAAGTAAGTTTATAAATAAGCCTGCCTTGGGTGCCTGGGTGGCTCAGTCAGTTAAGTGACCGACTTCAACTCAGGTCATGATCTCATGATTCATGAGTTTGAGCCCCGGGATGGGCTCTGTGCTGACAGCTCAGAGGCTGGAGCCTGCTTCAGATTCTGTGTCTCCCTCCCCGACTCACACTCTGTCTCTCTCTGTCTCTCTCAAAAATAAATAAAACCTTAAAAAAAATTACTCTTGCAAGAAAGAATAAAAAAAAAAAAAAAGAAGTAAGCCTGCCTTCCAATCATCTTGACAGAAAGAACTTGACAATGCACTTCAAGTAATGAGCCCAGGTGAAGTTGGTTCTTTGGGAGAGGCTTGTTTTAAGACAGCAACAAATGTACAAATGCCTTTTTCTCTGAGAACACCTTGAGTTACACCTCATTAGAAGCCAGTGGTTAGACCAGATCAGGAACTTTCAACGTTTTGTGCCTGTGACCCACAGCAGGAAATACATTTCTACCACAGTCCAGTGCACACACACGTACAATGAATTTTTATAAAACACTTTTTACCCTTACTAACTGGAATGCATTCTGATATTTTCTATTTCCTTTTATTTCTTTGATTTATTATTATTTATTATTTTTATTATTTTTTTTAATGTTTATTATTTTTGAGAGAGAGAGAGAGAGACAGAGCATGAATGGGGGAGGAGCAGAGAGGGAGACACAGACTCTGAAGCAGACTCCATGCTCCAGCTGTCAGCACAGGGCCTGATGGGGGGCTCGAACCCATGAACTGTGAGATCATGACCTGAGCCGAAATCAGAGGCTTAACCAACTAAGCCACCCGGGCATCCCTATTATTTTTTATTTTAAACTTTATTTCTTTCCAGAGACAGAGCATAAGCAGGAGAAAGGCAGAAAGAAGAGGGAGAGAGAATTCTAAGCAGGCTCTATGCTCAGTGTGGCGGAGCCTGACATGGAGCTCTCCCACGATCCTGAGTTCAGGGCCTGAGCTGATATCAAGCGTCAGACACTTCGGGTGCCTGGGTGCCTCAGTTGGTTGACAGTCCGACTTCCACTCAGGTCATGATCTCCCAGTTCATGGATCCAAGACCCCTTTGTGCTCTCTGCTGACAGCTCAGAGCCTGAAGCCTGCTTCAGATTCTGTCTCCTTCCCTCTCTGCCTGTCCCCAGCTTGTGCATGCTCTTTCTCTCAAAAATAAATAAACATTAAAGTAAAATAAAAAAAATAATACAACTTTGATAGTCTTTGTCCTCCATGCTTCATCCTAAAAAGTTGAAGGCCCTTGTGTTTAAGGTATTTTTATAGGGAAAGCATTTGGTCTTTACATTTTCTTTACTCCTTCTAGAGATTATTCTGTCATTGAAAAGAAACACCTGTATAGCTTGAAGTGAATCTCAATGTATATACTGTGTTTATTAATGACTCATAGTAATAAACTTTAAGTAATACAAGAGAGCTTAATTCCAGTGTCTACTATCTTATTTTCTCCACATACAGATTCATTCTTTTAAAAAATATATTAAGAGTTTTAAGTGAAAAAAGCAAGTTGCAAAGCAGTCTTTATCTTATGCTATTGTTTGTATTTTATAAAACTCTAACTATGTACTTATATTTCCATAGTGTTTTTAGAAAAAAAATTGGTAACGGTAGCTGTTTTAGGAGAAGAAAACTGGAGCACTGGGGATTCTGTCTGGGAAGGAGACTTAGTTTTTACTGCATACATTTTTGTACAATTTTGGGGAAAAATGCCATATTTGCTTTAAGAAAATGTTAGTGCATATACTTAACACTTCTGTAAAACAAACGAATTGGAATAGAATGCTCTCCAAGATTCTTTTCATTCTAAAAGTCTAGGATTCTAAACTCTTCCTGTGTGCTCAGATAGGCATTCTGTATCCAAAGCAAGTGGAACATAACCAGTCCCCTACAATTGAGGAATTTATATCCTCAAAAGGTTGGGTATTGGTGTATCTATGTCAAGGAGAACATGAAAAATACATTGCCATTTATAGAAAAGTTTGGCTATCTTTTGCAGATCAAGTTGTTCTAGATGGTGTTTTCAAAATAACTTTGCAACAAAATTTTATTTTAAGCAACAAAAATTATGTTAGATGGAAGTCCATCTAAAATGTATTGAACTCTTCACCGGGCAATGGTATGAATGCAATGGACATATCATTATGAACTGCACTTACTAACTAGACAGTGACATGTCCCAGTAGGACCATCAGAGTTATTTGAGGTACATAGGGCTGTTTATCCTAAATTTAGTGATTTCACTCTGCAGTAGTTTTTCGTAGTTTTGTTTTTCTGGATTCCTCTGTAGATTACATTATTGATACCTCTCAGAATGCTCACCTGGAGGAAGAAGCTCTTTGTTCCATTTCAAATTCGTTGGCCAAATATATTAGAGTTGGAAAATAGCTATTAACATTTTTTAGAACCATATGCCAAGCGTTAATGGGCCCTGAGTTTGGGCCTCACCTCTGAATAGCATACATGCATTTTAATGGATGGACTTTGTAATATCTACTTTAATTAGTTAAAGCTCTTATTTTTAGTACTTTCTGGTTCTTGTCTCTGTTCCTAATAGGTCCAACAGTCTAGTAGCTTGGACCGTGGCCTAGAAACATCTAAAAGGATGTGCAAGAGTAGCAAGATGTGCAGGGAAGAACTTCATGGCAAATATTGAAGTGAAAAGCTCAAATATAATGAGGTTGAAACAGATAGTCATAGAGTATTTAAATATTAGGGATTCTGTCAAGAATATGCAAATCAATTAATAAAGTATATATTGACGAATAGTTATAATTTTATTCTTTTTCAAGAAAAGATTAAAGATTAGTAGACACTGGAAAGAACAATATTTGTACCCACATGACATAAATTGATAAAAGGAGAAAAAAGAAAGAAAATTAGGACAAATAGCTATATATTTTTCTCTTTAACAGTATTACATTTGCATTATACATTTCCATCAACTATCTTATTTGTTCCTCATAATATAATCAGAGTTATGAATATAACAGCTAAAGATCCAGAGTGACTTCAGATTGCCTAACCCCTGGATCACCAATCAACAGACCCCTGGAGAAGGGATACATGGCTGTTGAGAGTCCATTCCTAAGCTTTCTTTCTCCAGGAAGTCGGCCAGCTTTTTTTTTTAAATGAAAAAAAAATTTTTTTTAATGTTTTTTATTTTTGAGAGAGACAGAGACAGAGTGTGAGCAGGGTCAGGGCAGAGAGAAAGGGGGACAGAATCCAGAACAGGCTCCAGGCTCTGAGCTGTCAGCACAGAGCCCGACGTGGGGCTCGAACTCACAAACCGTGAGATCATGACCTAGAGCTGAAGTCAGATGCTTAACCGACTGAGCCACCCAGATGCCCCATCGGCCAACGTTTTGACAGTGTGGAGATAAAGCCAGAGAGCTGAAAGTCTTAAAGCCAACCCTGGGAGTGGAATTGGTAAGAGCTGCAAGGGTTAAACCCCACCCCAGCAACTGTGCAGGGAGCTTTCTGATCTGTCAAAGGAGATGCTCACCTCAAGACCATGGACGTCAGCAGAGCATCCAGAATCTGTGCCTACTATTGCACATCTGTGAGATATTTCTGGTATACGTATGAGCTCCCCAGATGTGCATTTGACACGACCAAAATGCATCACATCAAATTGTAATACTGTCTGAGGGGAGGGATGTTTAAAAACCTCACCAAAACAAACTCCAAACTAACTAAATAAAACTGTGAAATAAAACCAACCCACATACCCAACCCCCGCAACGAAACAAGGTCAGATTTTGCAGAGGTTTATTTATGGAGGAGAGATGGGCCAGGGATGGGAACATTGTAGGACATTTGCATTATATTCAGACTCGAGCAAAACATTCGATTCGCCATGCTGTACGATTTTCCTAGATATGTTAGTTCCGGGCAGGCTTAATAAAACCGCAGCCACACAGGCTGAAGGGGCCAAAAGGCCACCTGTGAAAGGTAACAAGAGCAGCATTGTGCGGAGTTCTGAGTGCTTGTCTGTCTGTGGGTCACCGTAGTTTGTATTTTTATGTATTTATCAATAATCCGAGAGACGGAACGAACAGAATGCTAATGGCAGTTGCTGAGATGACTAAATTGGAAGGTGTTACAAGCTTTGATAAATGGCCAGGATATGAACAGCAGTGTGGTTCAAAAGGACTGAAACAAGGCAGAAATATGGGATGAAAAAAAAAATGAAATTGTTCTCAGAAAGATGCAAATATCTGGCACAAATCACACCAGAGGCATTCACAGAAAAGAAGAGAATCTTGAGAAGTGGGATTGCTGGTAGCAACCTACAGTGGTGGAAGGGCTGGGAGATGTGTAGACAAGTTCCTAGTGACTGTTAAGAGAAGGACAGAGCACGACTCTGAGGCAGTGTTGTAGCCTCAGGGGAAGGAGGGTCTCTCCTGCAAATGTGGCTGAAAGTACCCGGAATCAACTGTATTCAGTTTTGAGCACCTAAATAAGCAAACAATGTTGACAGTCTTGGATGGAACCCAGAGATAAATAATGGACATGATTAAGGGAAGGGACGCCTTGATTTATGAAGAAGCGTTTATGGAGTATATCGTGTGGCTAAGCGGTGGCCAGAAACAACATGGTACAGTCTGGAAATCATGACCATACTTATCTTCATATTGAGGTGTTGAAATGTAAAGCAAAAAAAAAAAAAAGAAAAGAAAAAGAAAACATAAGGGTAAAGTAGGCTAGGATTAATTAAGGAGAGGGGAACATAAGATTGAATTTTAAGCAATGCTGATTGAACTAATGCTGAGACTGTTACCTATTTTGACAGAACCTACTCAATTACGAATCAACTTGTAAAGGTGAATGCTAAATCTGCTGTCAGTTATGACCCCTCTAACCAGAAAGGCCACTGGAAGGAACAATACCGTCCTGGCGATGACATGGATAAAATGGATGGATGGGTCTCTTTTACTTCTAATTTCTCTGTTTCTCTTCTTTGACCTATAAGCAAACCAGCTTGCCTTTAACAGAGTTCTAAAAGCGCTGCCTTTGTCAGTTTAATAAGGGGAAATGGCAAGAAAAGAAGCCCTTTATTCCTATCTTAAGCAAAACTGTACTATCATTTTCTCTACTTGTGTTTTACTAAAGGACCTCCCCCTGCATCCGGAAATTATGTGTAAATGGAAAAGAGAGAAAGAACTCAAAGGCTTTATATAGTTTTAAAAGACATCTGCCTTCATTTTAGTGGACAGAATTTTTTTTAAACACTTAATGGGATTTTCTCTGTCATTGATTGAAAAGACCAATGTTTTTGTAAACGACGTGAGTGCTCATTTTAACATGATCTTTTAAGGCTAAGAATGCAAGATAACCCAATTTTGTTCCTATTTTCTCTGTACCATATTAGAGGTAGGGTATTATTTGTTGAAGGAAAATAAGGCATTTGGCATAGAATCAAATAGAGAAAAAAATAAGTAGCTTGCTCAAGGGTCTCCAGTTTGATATGAAATGCTTAAAGAAATGAGGCCCATTTCAGGGTAATTATAAGTGGCACTTCGCATTTGAGTGCAAGATTGGAGAGTTAAGCCAGGATCTTAAGAAGATCTGGTTATGTTGTCAAATGCACACTAGAGCAAACCCTTGAGTCTTAAGGACAGTGAAGCCACTTAGTTAATGGCAAGCTATATTTAAATGGTAAAACAAAAATGTTCCATAGTTTAGCTGGAACTTAAACTTGAACTTCAGCTCTGAGTCTTTGTTGGCATATCTGCAATGAAATCATGGCAAATTACAGTGATTCTGTGTTTCACGATATCAGGCTATTGCAGTAGCCAGTGATTGCCTAGCAGAGAGTTGGCACTCAGTAGATATTTGTTGAGTGAACGAATAAAATGGGGGAAATGACTGGCTCCACTGGGAGAGGGAGGCGGTTTAATAGTTGACCCTAAAAAGCTCCGTGTGTCAAACCAGCCTATTACCAGCTCTCATTTCCTCAAGATACATCAAATGTGACTATATTTCATCCTCCCCCGTCCACATTCCTCTCTCATTCTTTCAAATCATGTTATTGTTTTTGCTATCAGTCTTACCAGGCATTTATAGAATGCCTACTCAGGGCTACGTATGGGGCTAGGTGCTGGGGTCACAAGATGAATAAGACAGTTTCTCTTCCCAAGGAGGTTATAGCCTGCGAAGACAACAAGCTAAATTTTAGATATTTTTATATTAATATATTATAGATACAAAAAATATATAATAAATTATTATAGCTCACTGAGATGGGTGTCATAGTGGGAGTCTGTGTCAAGAGTCGTGGAAGCACCAAGAAGAGAGGGTCTAAGTCCTCAGTATAACAGAAATGTGATCAAAGTACGGAGACTTCTTTTCCCTTCTAAGGATTCTCTTGACCTTCACTTTAACCCAACTCTATATCTGTATATGCATTTAGAGGATAGGATGCTTCTTATCTGGATACTTTCAGACCTCAATACTTTTCTGTCCTCTAAATTCTGTAACACACAAGGACCTCCCTTTCTACAGGGAAGTTTGGCCTTTAATGTTCCTAAAATTACGTGCCTCTAAAGACAAAAAAGTTTGCTTAAAATTCATTTGAGATTTCCCTTTGCAATGTTAACTTGTTTGAGTTGCTCTGTTTCCATTGCCTCCTCAAGAATTTATTTATAATGAAATCAATTTGCAGGAATGTTTGATTTCATGTGTCAAATATAAAGACCCACTAAAAATTGTTTATTCTCAGCAGGATTGTAGCATGTGAAATTGCTGGTTTGCAAAATTCATTTTACTCTATTATTTTTATAAGCATATTTTGTTGTCAGTAAGTAGTAAAAAGTGCACTGGATAAAAGTACAATATAGGCTGTAGTCTGTAACATCTGAAAAAAAATCTACTTAGCAACATATTAGGGGTGCTTTATTCAGTCCACATAACACTAAGGTTTTTAATTTAATTTATGTTTCTGTTGACTGAATGTAAATAAATAAAAAGGAGGAAGTTCTTTGCATACCACTCTCTCAGGGGAAGGCAGTATAGAGATAACCTGCACTTTGATCATTTTATTTTACAATCAGTATCTTAGATGGCAGATTTAAGACAGGTTCTGTAGATTGCTGTTCGGCTTTTATTACGAAGGCCCGATGTGAACAGGATATATACCACAATATAATATTACTATCCATCTTGTACTTCAACTGCATTTCAGTGCACAACAGTAAATCACCTGTAGCTAGATACTAGATAATATGTTGTGTAAATCCCCCTTCCTTGGTCTGTGTAAGAGTTTAAATATAAGCATATTATCTTGTTGAAGTACAGTTAGACTATCATAAGTTCCATTTTCTGCCTCAATTTTCAAAGGAGCAGTAGAAATATAGGAAATGAAAACGTGTATCCTTCTTCCTTTTGAAATCTGTCAATCATATTACACCTAAGCAGATAGAGTTGAAGCCTACTGCCTGCCAAGCTTCCCCCACACAGAAAGAGATCAGTAAAAGGATACTTCACGCAGTGTATATTCAAAGAAAAGCATCACCATGGCTAATGTAGAGGAAAGAATGCTGGATCTTAACTCAGGTGGTACACTTGGTTGATGAGCTCTCACTGGAGGTCATGTCTAGTTGGGACATTTTAGTTATGGCTTTTGAAACATTTGGCATATTAGGCACGATTTCTCATCATTCACTTTATTGTGACATTAGACAGAAATTAGACGTTAGACATCTAATTAGAAATTAGACATTTCTGGGGCGCCTGGGTGGCGCAGTCGGTTAAGCGTCCGACTTCAGCCAGGTCACGATCTCATGGTCCGCGAGTTCGAGCCCCGCGTGGGGCTCTGGGCTGATGGCTCAGAGCCTGGAGCTTGCTTCTGATTCTGTGTCTCCCTCTCTCTCTGCCCCTCCCCCGTTCATGCTGTGTCTCTCTCTGTCTCAAAAACAAATAAACAAAAAAAAAAAAAAAAAAAGGAAATTAGACATTTCTTTAGGCAGGTTAATATATGCAAAGTGCATAAACAGCACCCAGAACTTAGTAATTAATTAGTAATCGTTTCAGGTGATGATGAGGATGCTAGAAGAAACAGAGGCATTTTTAATCAAGACTGCGACTAGGCTGAGGCATGTGGCATGCAGGGACCGTAGAGTGGGGGGCCTCCTCAGATGTTCACCCTGAACTCCTTGTGAGTTTCACCCTCATCCTGGTCTTGATGTTTTAATCATATACAACTAAACCCATATTAAAAATATCTCATCCCATTGGGGCGCCTGGCTGGCTCAGTTAGAAGAGCATGCGATTCTTGATCTTGGAGTCATAGGTTGGAGTCTCATGCTCTGTGAAGAGATTACTTAAATAAATAAACTTAAAAAAATCTCATAACGGGATGTTATAAATTATGCAGCTTATACCTATAGGCTTTGCTGATAACCATTATGTATTAGTTATAGACGGCTGTTAGATCTTATATTTGGGACATTAACAAGAGAATTCTGTGAATATATTGTATGTGCGTTTAATAGATATTTAAAATGTGCATGTTATATAAAACGTGTATATACACAAAATAAGGCATATACACAAAACATGTATACATCATATTAGTTGTATTCTCTGACATATAATTTAGGATATGTTTATATAAACATAATCACCTGTTATCAATTTATATACACCATATGTATGTATGAAAACTCACAAAGATACATGTTTTGTACCCATATAGAAGCCCCTTCTGATTTCTAAGGACTCAGCAAATCCAGAGTTACCTATTTAAAGGGACTGACAGTGTTTTACATCATCCTCTCTGCTTCACCCATGCCTCAAAATTAATCTGATTTGCCAGGACCACAAAGCAAGCCCAAGGAAAAGCTCCGGTGAGAACTTAGATCTTCAGCATCCCACATATTGGAAGTGAAAACTGTCACCTAGGACTTTTTTATTGCTTCCTCCAGGCTGATATTGTTGAGACTCCAGCTGATGAAAGAAGGGGAGGGACGGGCAGAAAGGAGACTGGAGGCTGCGCCCAACCACTGCTCAGCCCACAGACCTGCTCTCCCAGGAGATGGTGTGTTTGTGTGCACGCTTTTCTAAATAGGTAAATTTAGAACTTCGTGTAGGTGTGCTTATATAAATATGCTTCCGCCTTACTTCTCAAGGCATCGAAGAAGACAGTGACAAGACTGGGATCTTCTGCGCGGTTAGGCTTTTTTGTTTTTAAATTGATAACTGAATCCCTGTTCGAAGTCAGGGATTCGAAGTCAGGGCCCAGAGGCCCAGTGTCAATTGGATATTCAGGAAGCCTGGCAGGGGGCATATGATGACTTATTTTAATTTAAAAAGACTATCTAAAATATTATATGAATTTCTTCTCCATGTAAAAATTTGAGCATAACAAATAAGGCTAATATTCCTTTAAACCACTCCCCACTTGCGCATTCTAGTTTCCTTCCCAGTTAGGTGTCTGCCAGTCTAGAACTTCCTCTACTGAGTATATATATATGTATATATATGTAATATGTATGTATATATATGTATGTAATATGTATATACATATCCATATATAATATGGATACATATATCCATACAAAATATGCAGTTTGTGTGTGTGTGTGTATGTGTGGCATACTCTGTATGCATCACTCTGTATAACCTGTTCAATTTCTTTCTCCCACTGAATTCCACATCTTTAGAGATTTTTCCAAGATAATACATAATAAATACACCTAGTTCTCTTTAGCTGCAGCATCATATTCTACAATGTGTTTATACAGGAGTTTATTTAATCAAGCCCCCACTGAGCACAAGGAATGAAACTTAGTATGTGCTTAATAGGTTATTTGTTGAATACATGAATAAATACATTTTCTTAGCTGGGCAACAGAGGGCAAAAATGTCTTTAGAAACAGATGCGTACATATCTGATCAAGGGATGACCATATCCTGTACCTAGTCATAGAATAATTTCCTCATATGATAAGAGTAATAACGTTCATTTCTCACAGACTATGTGTCAGACACTGTATACACACTTCACATGAGTTTCTTCATCTATGATACAGATATTCTCATTATCATCATTTAACTAATGGGGAAATTAAGGGCCAAAGAGGCTCTGTAACTTGCCCAAGGGTCACTGCTAGTAAGGGCTGGAACCTACCTTCATACCCAAAGACCAAGGCCTGAGTGATTACTCACTCTGGCATTCTCCTACTTTTACAGTTTGAGAGAGAGGGGGAGGGAGAGTGAGAGAAGGCAGGACGGAGGGAATATTTTGTGTTCTCTGCTTCTCTTTTTATCTCTTGCCTTCTACATTTCTACTAAAAAAAAAAAAAACTTGAAGATGAAGAGTAAGGGTTATAAGGTGGGATGGGAAGCAGTAGGAACAGGAAAGATAAGAAATAAAGCTTATATAGGCAAGGGGGAGTAGTAAAGATAGTGGGTAGAAAAAAGGACATAGAAATTCCCCAAATTTCAGGCTGGAGCACCCAAACTATATAAAATAACCCCGATAATTTTTGGACAAATATGACCTATAATGTTTAGACCATTAGAAATTTAAAGGCATGTTAGTGAGGGAGATCAGTAACTTTTAGGGAGGGTGGGGGTTCAGAGAGATGTCCCAGAGGTCACATGGGCTGGGATAGGAAAGTATCATAAAACAGCCTTTGGGATCTGAGAGTCCAGAGCGAGATATCCAGAAGGGTAAACCAGTGAAGGATGATACGCCATGCTTTCCTCTTTAGGCTAATGTCCTGTATGACTAGTTGATAAGCACCCTATCTTAGGGGCAGTGGGGCGCAGCTAAAAGAAGGCTGCTGACTAGTTGTGGCAAGGGGTTACGGAGAAAGATTTGGGGAGCAGAGCCTATTGGCTTAACCAAGTCTGGAGAAACTGAGGGTCAGTGGATGAGGCTCAACCTTTTTGCCTGAATGCAGGTGGTTCCTCCTGCCATATCCCCTCCAGTCACTTAGCCCCTGGATGGATTTCACTGGTGACAGAGAGCTTAGTTTTTCAGAGCTGTTGATTGAAGCCTGGGTATTTTCTGCAAGTTGTTTATTTTACTTGGCTAAAATCACCTCTCCTCCTTAAACCAAACTTTGGCCAATTTCTTTCCTTCCTTTAACTTTGGGCTACAACACAGAACAGCTCTAGAGGACCTGAGCCACTTGCCCTACCACACCACCACCCTCCCCTGCCACCCCCTCCCATCCCACGTCGCCCACTCCCAACCCTGGGCTAAATATGTCTTCATTTATTCAGCATCTTCTGTCACCATCCTGGATTATATTCTCCGGATATGCTTTGATTTGTCAACACTGTCCTTAAAATATAACTCTGGGAGCTGATTATAGAAGACCAGACACCATATGCCCAGTGATGGTTACAGTGTGGCTTTTACTGTCCTTGGTGTGGACAGTCTTATTAATGTGACTTAAGATTGCTTACTTGGGTAGCCCTGAAAGTTCATTGCAATTCCAGTCTGGGATTTTCTAACTGTTGCCCTCCGCTGTGGCAGCAAGATCTCTCCACAAGATTTCCTTGAACGGCTTTTTCAAAGGTTAATAAACCAGTGTTTTGAATAGTGGATTTGGAGGGGTTTTCATTACATTATTAAAGATAAGTAATTAAAATAATAATAAAAAATAAAACTAAATAAGTGAGTTAACTAATTACATTGGGCCACGCGTTTGTCTCATGGACATGGATTGTGTTCTATCCAATTCTGTGCACCTGGGTGTGGGGGGGGGGGGTCAGCTGTGTGCTTGTATCATACATTCCCTACATCTTCCAGAATGCTGGCTTTCTCCTCAAGCAGTGTTGGACCTGAAGTGAACTTGAAAATTCCCTCATATCTGGCCAGTGACCAGGTTATCCCATGGATTGTTTGTTATGTTTATAGAATGCTTCTCAGAGGCTTCTCTTTAACCATCTATCTCTTATTGCTTTTGAAGAAGTTCTCCAAAAGTAGGGAGTGTGGGATTTTCTTAAATAGTAGCCTTTTCCTCCCATTTCTGTCTACACTTGACTGCGGAGTTACTGTCGCCAGTCCTATATTCAGTTACATAGCTTGTCACACCCTCCCTTGGCTTCTGTGATACTGACCTCTCCTGGTTTTCCTCTCATGGTCTCCTTCGTGTCTCTTCCCCCTTGCAGTGTAAGCTCCGGGGTCACCTGTTTCATCCCCATGTGGGTGACTTCCATGTGTATATCCCTTCTGGATCTCTTCTTGGAGGCCCAGACTTACATGTCCAACAGCCTACTTGACATTACAATGTAAATGGTAGTCAGTGTCACAAACTTAACTTACTCATCAACTCTTGCTCTTCTAGTACCCCCTGCCAGCTCATCTTGCGGTTTTTGTCATACAGTAAATAGTATTGTCATCTGCCCTGTTCTCCGTCCCAGGTCTTGAGAGCTATATTTTGGGGCAGTGTAGCATCATGACCAAGGGCTAGGCTGCCTGGGTCACGTATCAGCTCTACCTCTTCCTAGCTGTGACTCAGGATGCCTTGCAGAGCCTCAGTTTCCCCATCTGTAAAATGGTGAAGATAAAAATATCTCCTAGGATTGTTGTGAGAATTAGTGAATTAAAGTATGTTTGAAGCATGCAGTTGAGAGACTGACTCTTGAGTTCAGCTCAGGTCATGGGATCCAGGGATTCCAGGGTTGTGGGATCGATCAAGCCCTGTGTTGGTCTCCACACTGGGTGTGGGGCCTGCCTGGGATTCTCTCTCTCTCTCTCTCTCTCTCTCTCCCTCTCTCCCTCTCTTCCTCTGCCCCTCTCCTCCACTCACGCTCTTTGTCTTTCTCTCTCTCTCAAATTAAAAAAAAACATGTACGGACTAGTGTCTGGCGACAGTAAATGCTCCATAAACGTTAGCTCTTCATGGGACCTCTGCTCCCCTCTCCTATGACCAGAGGCAGATTTACTGTGAAGCCAGTAAAGCTCAGGTTTGTCCAGGGCCCTTTCAAGATCCTGTACCTAATTTTGTATTTATATATTTTTGTATTTTCAATTTTTTAAAAACAGCATTCACCAATTGTATAAATTCTAGGGCCACAGAGTTTGAATCTGCTCCTGCCTGCAGTCCTGCATAAAGACACCTCCAAATGCCATAGAAAATATATTCCTTGTTGTCCATCTCAGCGAACACAAGCCTGTGTAAGCCCCTGGCAGCTGTTGCTTGGACCATTAGAATAACTTCCTACCTGGTCTCGTTGCTTCTGATTTTTCTCTGTCTAATTCGTTCTTGAGCCAGAGTGATCTCTCTAAAAAGCAAATTCTCACTTAAAGCCTTTCAATGGAATACTATGTAGAAATTTGGAGGAAAAATTGTACACTTATGCAGAATTCTCTCTATGTATGTTAACACATTTTATTTTAAAACCACACTTTGTTAGTTTCCTATTATCCTTGGATGTAAAATTTATACTCTTTAATATGGGCTGAAAGGTAATGAATGGCTGACATTTTTAGTTGCCTGCCATAATATATCCACATACCCTGTTGCAGCCTTTGATCTTGATTTTGGTTAGTTCAGGATGGATCCTATTGACAGGCTAGTATAACTTAGAGACCCCTTTTCAGAATAATCTTTTTTTAATGTATAAAATATATTGGGTTACAAAAGAAGCAAAGTATATTGAAATACAGTATCAAAAACAAATCAGTAGAATAGTAATATATATCCATTTATTATAAATTTGAAAAATGGATGCTGAAGTTAACATTGAAATTTTAGCAGACCTATCAGTGTGAAGGCTGTTGTTGCTTAGCGTGAATGAGAACATTGAACTCTGGGGTTGTCTTTGGCTTACTTCCTTCTATATATTCATCAAAAATAGGTGAAGTAGGGAATGCAGGAAAGCAATGTAACCATAACTGTGTTGTGATATGAAGACATCTGTAATTTCCATTAGTGATAAAGGCACAGTGATATTACTACTGTGGGTTTATTTTGCCTACCTTTATAATTGACAGAAATAAGATTTCAGTTAGAGATGATTGGAAAATAGAGATGTAGTGTTTTCTAATCCCAGTTGAGAGATCTCCCTGAATTCTATCTTATCCAAGGTATTCATGGGCCCCACATTAAGATCCTTGCATTTAGGAGGGGTGCCTGGATGGCTCAGTCAGTTAAGTGTCCGACTCTTGGTTTCAGCTCAGGTCACCATCTCACAGTTTCCTGAGATCAAACCTCATGTTGGGCTCTGTGCCGGCAGCATGGAGTCTGCTTGGGAATCTGTCTCCTTCTCTGTCTGCCTTTCCCCCATTCATGTTGTCTCTGTTTCTCTCAAAAATAAATAAATAAACTTAAAAAAAAAAAAAAAAAGAACTTTGCATTGAGGTGTCATGGTTCCTGAAGCGTGTAGTCAGGCCCCAGTGGGTGAATTATGGCAAAACAGTTGTGGTAATTGCATTCCTTTCACCAGTGGTAGTTTCAGTCTTGGCTACAGTACTAATCTGGCTAAGGGGACATAGTCACAAGCCTGCTGGGAGGAGAGGGCTGGGAAGGGCTAGGGTAATGCTTCTGGGAAAGGTTTACTTGCTCTTAAAAAAAATGGACTGCAGCAACCATCTATGCACCATGAAGATCCAGCCTAAATGCAGAGATGACTCCCAAAAATGGCAGGAGGCAACATGGAAAGAACCTTCAAACTTGGTGGGGTGGTTGAGCAGCTAACATATCCACTCCTGTAACCACATGCCTCTGGGTGTCTTGTTATGTTAGATTTGAGCTCTTTTCAATTAGTCTTTCTAGTATTTGCAGCAGGAAGCATCTAAACTTATACCAACTGCATTATATGGACCCTCCCTGTCTTTCTAACTTTATTTCCTGTCATTCTTCCTCTACTACACTGGCCTTTTGTTTCCAGCTCTTTGCTGTTTGCTGCCCACCCCTCTTTGACCAGCTTCTTCCCAGTCCCTCAGGTCTGACTTGAATGGTGTCTCTTCAGACAGATTTCCCTGACCCTCATTCTGAATTTTATACCCTCTCTCATGCTCCCTCACGCCCTGCCACTTTGTTTTTCTATTATTCCTTCATGCATCTCATCATAACTTGCACTTAATAAATGTTTTCTTGGGTTTATTTAATTTCTGTTTTTCTCATGAGACTGAAAGCGCCATGAGGACAGAGGCCACGCTGTTGTATTCTCCGCATTAACACAATGTCTGGCATAAACACTCAGGAAGTATTTGTTGAATGACTGAAAGCCTCACTTTGGCCTGGTTCTTTCCCAGCACTCAGAAGAAGGTGAGATATATTTCCTAGGAGACCACATCTTGGCACTGTTGGGCCTAAAGCCACACCAACAATCTCCCGGATTACTTTTACTAGTGCTTTGCCTTAACTCGATCACCATAAATTGCATAAATTCATGGGGCAGCGAAGAAGTGAGCCACTGGGATGGGATAGTTTAACTGAGTGGGAGAATAAATAACTCGTTGTATGTAGTATGGGTGGTAGGTAATACAATATTATGTAGGACACCTACTGCCTTTTAGATACGGAGTGCATCCAGGCACTTCGCTAAAATTTGTTAATTCTAATTTTGCCAGTGAATGCTCATATTGCCTAACATTATAATCTACAACGTGATAACGTTATTCACTCTTCCAATTATTGTGTCTCATTTCTGTCTCATATCTTATTACATTGTCTCGAATTTACAGAGCAATATTAAATAATGTTAACTTTATCAAGCACCTTTGTTTTCTTCCTGCTTTAAATAGGAATGTCTCTATTGGCTGTTGACGTTGGCTCTGTGTGTGATAATAAAAAATCATATTAAGGATGTGTGTTTCTATTCCTGAAAGATGCTTAAATAAGGAAGCAGTTGGGAACATGTGAAAAGGTACTTTTTTAATATTCTATGCGACTTCGCTTTATTTTCATGTTTAAAATCACACTGATGATAGAACGTGACTTTTTAAAAATCTTGTCCTATTTTTCTAGGTAAATCTATGAACATCCTATCTTTTCTGCTGAGTGGTAGATCTGAGGTTGCAGAGATGATATAATGGACTTGCTACTGACCCACGCAAGTATTGAGCGTTATGGCTAAAGAACTGTTGTCTATTCTTACTTTCATTGCCCCTTCCTAATATGAACTATGTATTTAATATATATACTTTAGGATATACTACCTATAATTACTACTTACTGCTTACTGTGTGCCAGCCTATGCAAA
Source organism: Neofelis nebulosa (assembly GCF_028018385.1). Lineage (NCBI taxonomy): Eukaryota > Metazoa > Chordata > Mammalia > Carnivora > Felidae > Neofelis > Neofelis nebulosa. The sequence goes on from NC_080789.1 coordinate 69,577,972, forward strand.
TCACTTTATATAGCTGGTCTCATTTAATTCTCATAAAATTCCATGAGGCAGGTACTATTACTATTATTCCCATTTTACAGATGACAAATTAAGGAAGGTCAGTGTCTTTGCCTTAACACAGCTGCTAAGTGGTAAAGCAGGGGTTTGAATCTTAGCAGTCTACCTCCATGTCCTGTGCTGTTACTACCTCCTATGCCACCAATAAACCACTTGTTAATTCTGAAATCTATTTAAAATTAGTTACCGTAATTTCAAGGATCCACAGCAAGAAATCAATAGATTGGAACCAATTTTGAAATGAACTGACAGTAAATATGCAAAGGTTTTCATCAAAATTTCTCCTTTATTTTCACATTTATAACAGATGCTTGCCCTAAAAATCCCTGTGTTGCTAAGAAGCTAATTATTATCAGAACGTTTGCAGTAATGAGCTTGTCTGATGTTTCAAGTCTACATCTACCCCAAAAAGATTATTTAGAATTTTTAACAGAATATTGTTTGCCTGAGTTATAGCAATGAATCTGCATTTGTTTGTTATCATTTATACTGACTACTAGCACATTATCAAAATGAAGTCCGAGTGTTTACATTTCTATTAGAATGCTCAGGGTTTTTGTTGTTTTAAACAATTTTTTAAGGCAATGACAACCTACAAACAACTGGAAACTGAAAACACCGGAGTCATTACCCAGATTTAGATTCTAAAGGGACAAAATGATCTCATAAAGAGTGCTACTTAAAACAACGATAAAATTCCAGTCAACATAATAAATGATGAAATCTTTGGAAATGCAATAATGTCATAAAACATTCCACCCTTCAGAACCAAAGAATCATGTTTGAATTAATATCTGGGATTATGGCCTTAATGAATTGATTGTAAGGCTTTTTTCCTCGTGCTTACTAAACTTCATGGTCTCCTGTGATACCCTTGTGGCATATACTTAACATTTAACTTAAATCATCCATGCCCGCTCAGGTCAACTCTTTGCTGTTATAGACACATGGAACCATATCACTGTTTATCATCTCAGCACAGGTTGTCATCAACCTTGTGAGGCTTCTAAGACCATCTGAATAGAGGAAGTGCTTGTGTCTTTATTGCAGGCATAACTTACTCTGATCAAATGAATTTTATGAAAATCGATATGATTACAAGAGATTAAGTGAAATGGATTTAATATTCTGTAGAAGGAGGATTCTTTCTATATCTCCAATAAATTTCCCTTCAAAACTTAGCTCCCATAGGACACTTAAAACATGATTTGATTTACAAAAATTTTTAGAGATAAATCTGTTGTATAAAATACTGTCTATAATTGAAAACAAATAGTAATTAAAGTGCCTCCTATGTGTCTGTGGTTATGAATTCAGGGCTATACAGCTTCCTTAGTCAATCCCTACAGTAACCATATGAGATAATATAACTCCTACTTTACAAGTAAACATGTTAAGGCTTACAGATACTGAATAGATGCCAAAGACCGACTCTCATTTACCTTTGTAGTCTGCATGCTTATAGAGGGCTTGAGGCATGGTGGGAGAAACTGTGGAGCCAAGCCAGTAAATGCACGATGGAGATGGGTTCCAATCCAAGTTTTTTCACTCCAATTCCAGTGTTCTTTCCACTACACCAACCTGCCTTTAATAGTATTTTCTATGGCAGTAGTAAATGAGGAGGCTTTGTCAAGAAAAGTCAACTGAAATGAAACTTAGGGTCTCTTATCTGAAATAAGGTGGGTCAAAGTTAGGCATAAGGCAATTATGCTGAAATTAGGGAACTTTCATAATATTGTCATATCACTGTAGTTGTATCAGCAAGGGAAAGGTCATCAATTCAAAGATAAGCCTGAATGCTGGTATTTGGCTACAGATGTGACTAACATGATCTACTGATAAACAAAGTCCTAGAGACTTTCTGTTTCCAGTGATGGTAGACTAGGTAATTCCCATCAACTGTCTGCAAAGGACAACCAGAAATGTTGGACAAAATATTTTTTAAAAATCTACTTGAAAACATTAGACATCTAACAAGATAGTAAAGAATTACTGTCTAATAGTATAATGTGGAGGAGATAGAGGGGCAAGGGAGTAAAGCCCAGCATCCAGGGCCATTTTCCCTTTGGGAACATTTGCCAACAATGGAGGAGGTATTGAGAACGTGAGAGTCTGAGAAGAGGTTTTTCAAAATGTTTATCTATTTTTTCCGGTTTTATTGAGATATAATTAACATACAACATGGTGTAAGTTCAAGGTGTGCAGTATAATGCCCTGACTTAAATATATTATAAAATGATCATCAAAATAAGTTTAGTTAATGTCCATCATCTCATAAATATATAAATAATTGTTTTCTTTGTGATGAAAACTTGAGCAGAGCTTTTGATAGCCTTATAGGGCTAGGGTAGGGATTAGAGTCCAGGATTCACCAACTTGTTGGGGTTCTGATGAAACTGCCTCAATTAGGTTGTATCTTGAAGGTTGATACTCCAATTTTAAGGGTAAATCCAGAGTTTACAGGAACTCTTAAAGATTTCAGGTTCATTTTAAATCATCTCAATCTTTGAAATTGGGTTTAAGTCCTCAAATTGTTCATACCTCCAGCTACCTGGTGTGCACATACATAAAACTTCTTTGGAAACAGAAAACCTCATTGCTGACTGTAAATTAGTTCTACTAACAGTTCTATAAGTACGTTATGTAGCACAAAACAGAAAATAACACATGAGGTGATAAACTCTGTGAACAAAATACAACAGAAACAGCAGACAATGGAAAAGGGCCCACAGGAGTTGTAGATACCATAGTCATCAGACACAGACCTTAACATAATTATGCTATATTCAAGGAGATAGGACAGTATTGAAAACTTAAGAGTAAAACTGGAAATTATATGATACAGTACAATAAACAACACAAAAAAAAAACTTTTAAAAAGACTTTTCATTAATTTTAATAAAAAGAAGTAGATAAAGAGAGAATTAGAAAATTAGAAGAAAGGTCAGAAGAAAATATCCAGAATGAACATGGAGAAAAATAAGGATGGCTAAAAAATTATAGAGGATACAGTGAGAGGAGGTAACATATGTATTATTGAAGTCCTAGAAGGATTGAGGAGAGGTCCTAGAAGGATTGAGGAGAGGAGAGACAGAATGGGTCAGAAATAATATTTGAAAAGATAATGGTTGAGAACTTTGCAAAACTAATGAAAGAAATCAAGCAACAGATTTAAGAAGGTCTAAGAACCACAAGCAATATAATTTCCAAAAAAAAAAAAAAAGTAATCTACTTACAACAAGGAAAAATCAATGAAAACCAAAGATAATACATTGCTTTTTAAAAAATGTTTTATTTATTATTTATTTTTGAGAGAGAGAGAGAGAGAGACAGAGTGAGAACAGGAGAGGGGCAGAGAGAGAAGGAGACACAGAATCCAAAGCAGGGTCCAGTCTCTGAACTACCAGCATAGAGCCAGACTCAGGGTGTGGACCCATGGACGGTGAGATCAGACCTGAGCTGAAGTCAGATGTTTAACTGATTGAGCCACCCAGGTGCCCCAAGAGAATACATCCTTTACATGCATTTACACATATGTAATCTTTGTTTACATTTTCAGCCATTGCCATTACTTGTAAAGCTTGTCTTCTTTTGTGATTTTGATCTGTCTTTGCATAGTCTTTGATTGTTTGTAGGTAAATTTCTCTGTTTTTATTAAGGGATGGTAATTTTTTCTTCTGGTTGGAATGGCAGAACAGATTCATGGAGTAACCAAATGAACTGCTTGAAGATTAAGTAGCAATTCCAGCTTCTCTAACCCTATAGGGAATAAAATTCTCTCTAAGTTATAGGAGGAAAGAAGCTGACAATAGGGGTATTGTTTTACTAGCTGTATTGGGGTTCCTTGAGGAAAAGAGCCAATCTGAATGCAAGATTTGTTTATGGGCTATTAAAAAAAGATTGGCACACATGTCAAGTAAGACATTTAAAAGTAAAACATAACGGGAGAGGGGAAAATAGGTGATGGACATTGAGGAGGGCACTTGTTGAGATGAGCACTGGGTGTTGTATGTAAGTGATGAACCACGGGAATCTACCCCCAAAACCAGGAGCACGCTGTACACACTGTATGTTAGCCAATTTGGCAATAAATTGTAGTAAAAAATAAAAGTAAAACATAACAAGAAAGAATAAATAGTAGGTAATTTGTGGGACAGAGCTGAGGAACCAGACAATAAATTTGCATCCAAGTATTCTGGCATAAAAACAAAGAGGGATAAACCTAAGTTTACTTAGCTTTGACTTTCTTTTTTTCTGGAACACAAAACATATAGATCCAGTTAAAAAGGCAACATTTCCCCTGGAAATTTAGAAAAGGAGACACCAAAAGTAGTTTAAAAAGCACTGGATTTGGAGGTAGGTAAAACAATTGGCTTCCATTCTAACTTTGCTACTCAATCACTGCTCAATTAATCTTGTTGAGTCTCAATGACTTCAAAAGAAAGGAGGATAAAAATAATTGACCCAACTACCTCTTGGAGTTGTTGTGAAAATACTCATATTCAAGTTGGAAATAACAGATAGAATAATGTCAAAGAAGACTTGAGACTTGAGCTCCTAGAGAGACGAGAATGGCAAAGGGTATATACCTGCTTTAAATGAATTCAGGGAATCAAATAAAATTGGATTTCATTTCAGTGTATTGACCACAGATATGAATCCAACCACAATGTCATAATCTTAGAAAAAGGGAGGTATTAAGAATGAAGATAAACCAATATTTGTAAAGTGTGTATGAGTGAGGGCAGGGAGGAACATTGAATTTTAGGAACAAAAACCTAAACTGTATTGATTTTTGGCAAGATTCTGTAGTGAATTTTGAGATAGATTATTTGTTAGGTTAAGAAAGAAAATTGCAATTACTAGCAATCAGTATGGGTCCACTAAGAACAACTTACAATGCCTATTTTTTTGGTTCATGGTAAGTTGGAGAAATGCATCATGATTCCAGCAAAGGAGCTGACAAAGTTGCTGGGTGTCACTGAGTACAAGATGAAGACAGAGATGTAGAAGACAAAAATAATTAGGCAGATTCAAAACTGATTGAAGGCCTGGGGCGCCTGAGTGGCTCAGTCAGTTGAATGTCCAACTTTGGCCCAGGTCATGATCTCACAGTTCATGGGTTTGAGCCCCGTATCGGAC